>NW_026290764.1:190000-230000 GCF_023373465.1 Oncorhynchus keta | reverse complement strand
CCCCCTCCCTCAGTCTTTCATCTCTCCCTCCCTCAGTCCTCTATCTCTCCCTCCCTCAGACCTCTATCTCTCCCTCCCTCAGCCCTCTATGTCTCCCTCCCTCAGTCCTCTATCTCTCGTTCCCTCAGTCCTTCATCTCTCCCTCCCTCAGTCCTCTATCTCTCCAACCCCCAGTCCTCTATCTCTCCCTCCCTCAGTCCTCTATCTCCCCCTCCCTCAGTCCTCTATCTCCCCCTCCCTCAGTCCTTTATCTCTCCTCCCTCAGTCCTCTATCTCTCCCACCCTCAGTCCTCTATCTCTCCCTCCCTCAGTCCTCTATCTCTCCCTCCCTCCCTCAGTCCTCTAACTCTCCCTCCCTCAGTTCTCTATCTCTCCCTCCCCCAGACCTCTATCTCTCCCTCCCTCAGCCCTCTATCTCTCCCTCCCTCAGTCCTCTATCTCTCGTTCCCTCAGTCCTCTATGTCTCCCTCGCTCAGTCCTCTATCTCTCCCTCGCTCAGTCCTCTATCTCTCCCTCCCTCAGTCCTCTATCTCTCCCTCCCTCAGACCTCTATCTCTCCCTCCCTCAGTCCTTTATCTCTCCCTCCCTCAGTCCTCTATCTCTCGTTCCCTCAGTCCTCTATCTCTCCCTCGCTCAGTCCTCTATCTCTCCCTACCTCAGTCCACTATCTCTCATTCCCTCAGTCCTCTATCTCTCCCTCCCTCAGTCCTCTATCTCTCGTTCCCTCAGTCATTTATCTCTCCCTCCCTCAGTCCTCTATCTCTCCCTCCCTCAGACCTCTAATTCTCCCTCCCTCAGTCCTTCATCTCTCCCTCCCTCAGTCCTCTATCTCTCGTTCCCTCAGTCCTCTATCTCTCCCTCGCTCAGTCCTCTGTCTCTCCCTCCCTCAGTCCTCTATCTCTCCCTCCCTCAGTCCTCTATCTCTCCCTCCTCAGTCCTCTATCTCTCCCTCCCTCAGTCCTCTATCTCTCATTCCCTCAATCCTCTATCTCTCCCTCCCTCAGTCCTCTATCTCTCGTTCCCTCAGTCCTCTATCTCTCCCTCCCTCAGTCCTCCATCTCTCCTTCCCTCAGTCCTCTATCTCTCCCTCCCTCAGTCCTTTATCTCTCCCTCCCTCAGTCCTCTATCTCTCCCTCCCTCAGTCCTCTAACTCTCCCTCCCTCAGTCCTTCATCTCTCCCTCCCTCAGTCCTCTATCTCTCCCTCCCTCAGTCCTCAATCTCTCCCTCCCTCAGTCCTCAATCTCTCCCTCCCTCAGTCCTCTATCTCTCCCTCCCTCAGTCCTCTATCTCTCCCTCCCTCAGTCCTCTATCTCCCCCTCCCTCAGTCCTTCATCTCTCCCTCCCTCAGTCCTTCATCTCTCCCTCCCTCAGTCCTCTATCTCCCCCTCCCTCAGTCCTCTATCTCTCCCTCCCTCAGTCCTCTATCTCTCCCTCCCTCAGTCCTCTATCTCTCCCTCCCTCAGTCCTCTATCTCTCCCTCCCTCAGTCCTCTATCTCCCCCTCCCTCAGTCCTCTATCTCCCCCTCCCTCAGTCCTTTATCTCTCCCTCCCTCAGTCCTCTATCTCTCCCTCCCTCAGTCCTCTATCTCTCCCTCCCTCAGTCCTTTATCTCTCCCTCCCTCAGTCCTCTAACTCTCCCTCCCTCAGTCCTTCATCTCTCCCTCCCTCAGTCCTCTATCTCTCCCTCCCTCAGTCCTCTATCTCTCCCTCCCTCAGTCCTCTATCTCTCCCTCCCTCAGTCCTCTATCTCTCCCTCCCTCAGTCCTCTATCTCTCCCTCCCTCAGTCCTCTATCTCCCCCTCCCTCAGTCCTTCATCTCTCCCTCCCTCAGTCCTCTATCTCTCCCTCCCTCAGTCCTCTATCTCTCCCTCCCTCAGTCCTCTATCTCTCCCTCCCTCAGTCCTCTATCTCTCCCTCCCTCAGTCCTCTATCTCTCCCTCCCTCAGTCCTCTATCTCTCCCTCCCTCAGTCCTCTATCTCTCCCTCCCTCAGTCCTCTATCTCTCCCCCCTCCTCAGTCCTCTTATCTCTCCCTCCCTCAGTCCTCTATCTCTCCCTCCCTCAGTCCTCTATCTCTCCCTCCCTCAGTCCTTTATCTCTCCCTCCCTCAGTCCTCTATCTCTCCCTCCCTCAGTCCTTCATCTCTCCCTCCCTCAGTCCTCTATCTCTCCCTCCCTCAGTCCTCTATCTCTCCCTCCCTCAGTCCTCTATCTCTCCCTCCCTCAGTCCTCTATCTCTCCCTCCCTCAGTCCTCTATCTCTCCCTCCCTCAGTCCTCTATCTCTCCTTCCCTCAGTCCTTTATCTCTCCCTCCCTCAGTCCTCTATCTCTCCCTCCCTCAGTCTTCTATCTCTCCCTCCCTCAGTCCTCTATCTCTCCCTCCCTCAGACCTCTATCTCTCCCTCCCTCAGCCCTTTATCTCTCCCTCCCTCAGTCCTCTATCTCTCGTTCCCTCAGTCCTCTATCTCTCCCTCGCTCAGTCCTCTATCTCTCCCTCCCTCAGTCCTCTAACTCTCATTCCCTCAGGCCTCTATCTCTCCCTCCCTCAGTCCTCTTTCTCTCCCTCCCTCAGTCCTCTATCTCTCCCTCCCTCAGTCCTCTATCTCTCCCTGCCTCAGTCCTCTAACTCTCCCTCCCTCAGTCCTCTATCGCTCCCTCCCTCAGTCCTCTATCTCTCCCTCCCTCAGTCCTCTATCTCCCCCTCCCTCAGTCCTCTATCTCTATCCCCTCCCTCAGTCCTCTATCTCCCCCCTCAGTCCTTATCTCTCCCTCCCTCAGTCCTCTATCTCTCCCTCCCTCAGACCTCTATCTCTCCCTCCCTCAGTCCTCTATCTCTCCCTCCCTCAGTCCTCTATCTCTCCCTCCCTCAGTCCTTCATCTCTCCCTCCCTCAGTCCTCTATCTCTCCCTCCCTCAGTCCTCTATCTCTCCCTCCCTCAGTCCTCTATCTCTCCCTCCCTCAGTCCTCTATCTCTCCCTCCCTCAGTCCTCTATCTCTCCCTCCCTCAGTCCTCTATCTCTCCCTCCCTCAGTCCTCTATCTCTCCCTCCCTCAGTCCTCTATCTCTCCCTCCCTCAGTCCTCTATCTCTCCCTCCCTCAGTCCTCTATCTCTCCCTCCCTCAGTCCTCTATCTCTCCCTCCCTCAGTCCTCTATCTCTCCCTCCCTCAGTCCTCTATCTCTCCCTCCCTCAGTCCTCTATCTCTCCCTCCTCAATCCTCTATCTCTCCCTCCCTCAGTCCTCTAACTCTCCCTCCCTCAGTCCTCTATCTCTCCCTCCCTCTGTCCTCTTTCTCTCCCTCCCTCAGTCCTCTATCTCTCCCTCCCTCAGTCCTCTATCTCTCCCTCCCTCAGTCCTCTATCTCTCCCTCCCTCAGTCCTCTATCTCTCCCTCCCTCAGTCCTCTATCTCTCCCTCCCTCAGTCCTCTATCTCTCCCTCCCTCAGTCCTCTATCTCTCCCTCCCTCAGTCCTCTATCTCTCCTCCCTCAGTCCTCTATCTCTCCCTCCCTCAGTCCTCTATCTCTCCCTCCCTCAGTCCTCTATCTCTCCCTCCCTCAGTCCTCTATCTCTCCCTCCCTCAGTCCTCTATCTCTCCCTCCCTCAGTCCTCTATCTCTCCCTCCCTCAGTCCTCTATCTCTCCCTCCCTCAGTCCTCTATCTCTCCCTCCCTCAGTCCTCTATCTCTCCTCCCTCAGTCCTCTATCTCTCCCTCCCTCAGTCCTCTATCTCTCCCTCCCTCAGTCCTCTATCTCTCCCTCCCTCAGTCCTCTATCTCTCCCTCCCTCAGTCCTCTATCTCTCCCTCCCTCAGTCCTCTATCTCTCGTTCCCTCAGTCCTCTATCTCTCCCTCGCTCAGTCCTCTATCTCTCCCTCCCTCAGTCCTCTAACTCTCCCTCCCTCAGTCATCTAACTCTCCCTCCCTCAGTCCTTCATCTCTCCCTCCCTCAGTACTCTTTCTCTCCCTCCCTCAGTCCTCTAACTCTCCCTCCCTCAGTCCTCTATCGCTCCCTCCCTCAGTCCTCTATCTCTCCCTCCCTCAGTCCTCTATCTCCCCCTCCCTCAGTCCTTTATCTCTCCTCCCTCAGTCCTCTATCTCTCCCACCCTCAGTCCTCTATCTCTCCCTCCCTCAGTCCTCTATCTCTCCCTCCCTCCCTCAGTCCTCTAACTCTCCCTCCCTCAGTCCTCTATCTCTCCCTCCCTCAGTCCTCTATCTCTCCCTCCCTCAGACCTCTATCTCTCCCTCCCTCAGTCCTCTATCTCTCCCTCCCTCAGTCCTCTATCTCTCCCTCCCTCAGTCCTCTATCTCTCCCTCCCTCAGTCCTCTATCTCTCTCTCCCTCAGACCTCTATCTCTCCCTCCCTCAGCCCTCTATCTCTCCCTCCCTCAGTCCTCTATCTCTCGTTCCCTCAGTCCTCTATCTCTCCCTCGCTCTGTCCTCTATCTCTCCCTCCCTCAGTCCTCTAACTCTCCCTCCCTCAGTCCTCTAACTCTCCCTCCCTCAGTCCTTCATCTCTCCCTCCCTCAGTCCTCTTTCTCTCCCTCCCTCAGTCCTCTATCTCTCCCTCCCTCAGTCCTCTATCTCTCCCTGCCTCAGTCCTCTAACTCTCCCTCCCTCAGTCCTCTACTCTCCCTCCCTCAGTCCTCTATCTCTCCCTCCCTCAGTCCTCTATCTCCCCCTCCCTCAGTCCTCTATCTCCCCCTCCCTCAGTCCTTTATCTCTCCTCCCTCAGTCCTCTATCTCTCCCACCCTCAGTCCTCTATCTCTCCCTCCCTCAGTCCTCTATCTCTCCCTCCCTCCCTCAGTCCTCTAACTCTCCCTCCCTCAGTCCTCTATCTCTCCCTCCCTCAGTCCTCTATCTCTCCCTCCCTCAGACCTCTATCTCTCCCTCCATCAGCCCTCTATCTCTCCCTCCCTCAGTCCTCTATCTCTCATTCCCTCAGTCCTCTATCTCTCCCTCGCTCAGTCCTCTATCTCTCCCTCCCTCAGTCCTCTATCTCTCCCTCCCTCAGACCTCTATCTCTCCCTCCCTCAGTCCTTTATCTCTCCCTCCCCCAGTCCTCTATCTCTCGTTCCCTCAGTCCTCTATCTCTGTCTCGCTCAGTCCTCTATCTCTCCCTCCCTCAGTCCTCTATCTCTTCCTCCCTCCGTCCTCTAACTCTCCCTCCCTCAGTCCTCTATCTCTCCCTCCCTCAGTCCTCTATCTCTCCCTCCCTCAGCCCTCTATCTCTCCCTCCCTCAGTCCTCTATCTCTCCCTCCCTCAGTCCTCTATCTCTCCCTCCCTCAGTCCTCTATCTCTCCCTCCCTCAGTCCTCTATCTCTCCCTCCCTCAGCCCTCTATCTCTCCCTCCCTCAGTCCTCTAACTCTCCTTCCCTCAGTCCTCTATCTCTCCCTCCCTCAGTCCTCTATCTCTCCTTCCCTCAGTCCTCTATCTCTCGTTCCCTCAGTCCTCTATCTCTCCCTCCCTCAGTCCTTTATCTCTCCCTCCCTCAGTACTCTATCTCTCGTTCCCTCAGTCCTCTATCTCTCCCTCCTTCAGTCCTCTATCTCTCCCTCAGTCTTTATCCTTCATCTTTCACTCCCTCGACTGTATCCCTGCCCATTCATCTCTCCATCCCTCCCTCTGTACCAAATTCTCTCATCTTCTCTTCTTTCATCCAGCCCCCTTATCCCTCACTCCATCCCATCCTTCCCCCTGCATCTCACCCATCCCCACACCCCTGCCCCTTTCTGTCACTCTCTCACATCTCTCCCCCTTTCACACCCCCATCTCTACCCCTCACTCTCTCACCTCTCCCCCTCGCATCCACACAGGATATGGCTCCCACATGAATGATTACACACTCTTCCAGAGTGTGCTATCTTTGTGTGTGTGTGTGTGTGTGTGTGTGTGTGTGTGTGTGTGTGTGTGTGTGTGTGTGTGTGTGTGTGTGTGTGTGTGTGTGTGTGTGTGTGTGTGTGTGTGTGTGTGTGTGTGTGTGTGTGTGTGTGTGTGTGTGTGTGCCTGCCTGTGCGTGTGTGTGCCTGTGCGTGCGGGCATGTGTGTGTGTGTGTGTGTGTGTGTGTGTGTGTGTGTGTGTGTGTGTGTGTGTGTGTGTGTGTGTGTGTGTGTGTGTGTGTGTGTGTGTGTGTGTGTGTGTGTGTGTGTGTGTGTGTGTGTGTGTGTGTGTGTGTGTGTGTGTGTGTGTGTCCAGCGTAGGAGGGTAGAGGTTGTTAATCCCAGTGTGGTGCCAGACCCTTTCAGATGGACTGACAGATCAAACAAAGACAAATGGACAGAGGGAGGAAGGGCCACATCCATCTCTCCTTTCTCCTCCCTCTATTTCCATCTCTCTATCTCTCCTTTCTTCTCTTCTCCTCCCTCTATTTCATCTCTCCATCTCTCCTTCCTTCCTTTCTTAGATATGTCTCTTCCACAGTATCCCCACGTCTGTGGTGTGTCCACAGAGTTGTGTGCTTTGTCCAGAATATGTTAGAGACGCGTGTCACAACCTCTGAGTGTTAATATGCATGTAGGTTTGTGTGTGTATCTCTCTAGCGTGTGTGTGTGTGTATCTCTCTAGCGTATGTGTGTGTGTATCTCTCTAGCATATGTGTGTGTGTGTGTGTGTGTGTGTGTGTGTGTGTGTGTGTGTGTGTGTGTGTGTGTGTGTGTGTGTGTGTGTGTGTGTGTGTGTGTGTGTGTGTGTGTGTGTGTGTGTGTGTGTGTGTGTGTGTGTGTCTGTGTGTGTGTGTGTGTGTGTGTGTGTGTGTGTGTGTGTGTGTGTGTGTGTGTGTGTGTGTGTGTGTGTGTGTGTATCTCTCTAGCGTGTGTGTGTGTGTGTATCTCTCTATGTGTGTGTGTGTGTGTGTGTGTGTGTGTGTGTGTGTGTGTGTGTGTGTGTGTGTGTGTGTGTGTGTGTGTGTGTGTGTGTGTGTGTGTGTGTGTGTGTGTGTGTGTGTGTGTGTGTGTGTGTGTGTGTGTGTGTGGAGCGTAGGGGTGCCCTGTACTTCCTGGAGGAGATGTGTAGAGTAGAATAGTGTAGAGAAGAATAGAGTAAAACAGAGTAGAGTAGAATAGAGTACAGTAGAGCTGTACCCCGGCGGCCCTGCAGGGGAGAATGGAGGCTTCACAGCCAATCAATATCTTCAACTGAGAGGTTGCAGTGGAGTGCAATTCAGCCATTGCAACAACAACGCCACAGTAACAACACCAACATGGCAACAATGAAGCCATGGCAACAACATCATGGCAACAACACCGCCATAGCAACAACAGACCAGACCAGCTGCAGGGGTGGGGGGAGTGACGAAGCAAACGTTTCCTCTCTCCTCTGTCCTCTGTCCTCTGTTCCTTGTCCTCCCTCCTCTGTCCTGCGTCCTCTGTCCTCTGTTCTCTGTCCTCTGTTCCTTGTCCTCCCTCCTCTGTCCTCCGTCCTCTGTCCTCTGTTCCTTGTCCTCCCTCCTCTGTTCCTTGTCCTCCCTCCTCTGTCCTCCGTCCTCTGTCCTCTGTTCCTTGTCCTCCCTCCTCTGTTCCTTGTCCTCCCTCCTCTGTCCTCCGTCCTCTGTCCTCTGTTCTCTGTCCTCCCTCCTCTGTCCTGCGTCCTCTCTCCTCTGTCCTCTGTCTTCGCTCCCGTGTCCTATGTTCTCTGTCCACTGTTCTCTGTTCTCTGTCCTCCCTCCTCTGTCCTGCGTCCTCTCTCCTCTGTCCTCTGTCTTCGTTCCCGTGCCCTATGTTCTCTGTCCTCTGTCCTCTGTTCTCTGTCCTCCCTCCTCTGTCCTGCGTCCTCTCTCCTCTGTCCTCTGTCTTCACTCCCGTGTCCTATGTTCTCTGTCCTCTGTTCTCTGTCCTCCCTCCTCTGTCCTGCGTCCTCTCTCCTCTGTCCTCTGTCTTCGCTCCCGTGTCCTATGTTCTCTGTCCTCTGTCCTCCGTCCTCTGACCTCAATTCCTTTCTCCTCTGTCCTTTGTTCTCTCTCCTCTGTCCTCTCTCCTCTGTCCTCCCTTCTCTGTCCTCTCTCCTCTATTCTCTGTCCTCCCTCCTCTCTCTCTCTGTCTCTCCTCTCTCCTCTGTCCTTTCCGAGGAAAGGAAAGAAAAGGAAGATTAGATGGTAATAGGGCCTTCACGGGTTGTCTCTGAGGTGTGAACCAAAGGGAGAGAACAGAGAGAAAGAGAGAGCAGAGAGAGAGAAATATACAGCGGGGAGGGGGAGAGAGAGAAGCTGTGAAAGGGCCTTCTCTTTCTTTTCATCAGTAAACGTCTGCATATCTCCTCTTCTCTCTTCTCCTCATCTCCTCTCCCCTCCTCTCTTCAAATCCCCTTTTCTCTTCCCCTCATATGTATGCAAATCAGGCATCCTATGCAAATAAGCCTGGTTGGGAGAGGAAGGGTTGAGAATGAAGAAGGGGTGAGAACGAGGGGAAAGGGGAGAGGTAGGAGAGGAAGGGGAGGAGTGGGAGGTGAGAGAGACAGGGAGGAGAGGAAGGGGAAGACAGGAAGGGGAAGAGAGGAAGAGGAGGAGAGGAAAGGGAGAGGAGGTACCCGCTGTCAATCATTGACTCAGACTGCTGGTTGCTTCTGGTTTCCACACACACACACACACACACACTAACCCTGATGTGAGCCCACGCTGTTTCTCTCTCTCTGCAGTCCTCTCATCATCCCATCCTCCCACCTGTCTGAATGAGGCTGAGCAAGGTGGTTGTGGATGGTTAGTGACTCCTGCACTGCATGTCATTTACAGTAACATCCTGCTCTTTACCCTTCCCTCTCCTTCAACTTATTTGAGATGACTTGCTCTTCCTGTCCGCCATTTTGCTTTCAACCATCCTGTGGGTTCAAGGAAGGAAATGCAGCCCCGTTCCATGGATATGAGACAGATAAGAGCATCAGCCTCACTGTCATTGTAGTCACTGCTACCATGGTTACAGTCGTTGTCTATTGGGTAGCACTGGCGAGGTGGCACTGGGTGTTAGTGTGTGTGTGCATGTGTGTGTGTGTGTGCATGTGTGTGTGTGTGGGTGCGTAAGTCTCCCTCTCCAGCACGGCTGTTTGGGCCTTCTGCTAAGGGACTCAGAGAGGCAACACCATCATTCACTTTCACGCTTCACTGAAAGTGTGGGTGTGTTTTTGTCTAAACACACACACACACAGGCATGCACGCACACACACACACACACACACACACACACACACACACACACACACACACACACACACACGCTCCCCATCACGTGCAGCAGATACTGATCTATCCTTTCTAGAGGCAGATGGATTTAATGTAGGAATGTGTGTGTTTTGGGGGGGGGGTAGATCAGCATTAATACTGCAGATAGATTGTGGATTCTGTCAATGTAAGTATCTGCATCATTTCCAATCCTCCACTTATATTTTTTTGTAAATATATTATTTTAAATATATATATTTTCCCCCTAACTACCACCCCTCCACTAACTGGAGTAAACAAATTATATTTTCCCCATAACTACCACCCCTCCCCTAACTGGAATAAACAAATTATATTTTCCCCCTAACTACCACCTCCACTAACTGGAGTAAACAAATGATATTTTCCCCCTAACACCCCTCCACTAACTGGAGTAAACAAATGATATTTTCCCCCTAACACCCCTCCACTAACTGGAGTAAACAAATGATATTTTCCCCCTAACTACCACCCCTCCACTAACTGGAGTAAACAAATTATATTTTCCCCTAACTACCACCCCTCCACTAACTGGAGTAAACAAATTATATTTTCCCCCTAACTACCACCCCTCCACTAACTGGAGTAAACAAATTATATTTTCCCCTAACTACCTGGGGTAAACAAATTATATTTTCCCCTCCACTAACTGGAGTAAACAAATTATATTTTCCCCCTAACTACCACCCCCTCCACTAACTGGAGTAAACAAATTATATTTTCCCCTAACTCCACTAACTGGACAAATTATATTTTCCCCCTAACTACCACCCCTCCCCTAACTGGAGTAAACAAATTATATTTTCCCCCTAACTACCACCCCTCCCCTAACTGGAGTAAACAAATTATATTTTCCCCCTAACTACCACCCCTCCCTAACTGGAGTAAACAAATTATATTTTCCCCCTAACTACCACCCCTCCCCTAACTGGAGTAAACAAATTATATTTTCCCCCTAACTACCACCCCTCCCTAACTGGAGTAAACAAATTATATTTTCCTTCTTTATTATTTTATTTTTTATGTGTGTTTATGTGTGTTTCTATATATTGTTCTACTGTACTGAATGTGTGTTACCGTGTGTTTCTAGATATTGTTCTACGGTACTGAATGTTCTAACTGTACTGAATGTGTGTTACCGTGTACCATATTGTTCCCTTACCGTGTGTTTCTAGATATTGTTCTACTGTACTGAATGTGTGTTACCGTGTGTTTCTAGATATTGTTCTACTGTACTGAATGTGTGTTACCGTGTGTTTCTAGATATTGTTCTACTGTACTGAATGTGTGTTACCGTGTTTCTAGATATTGTTTCTGAATGATATTGTTCTACTTCTACTACTGAATGTGTGTTACCGTGTGTTTCTAGATATTGTTCTACTGTACTGAATGTGTGTTACCGTGTGTTTCTAGATATTGTTCTACTGTACTGAATGTGTGTTACCGTGTGTTTCTAGATAGTTCTACTGTACTGAATGTTGTTCTACTTGTTCTACTGAATGTGTGTTACCGTGTGTTTCTAGATATTGTTCTACTGTACTGAATGTGTGTTACCGTGTGTTTCTAGATATTGTTCTACTACTGAATGTAAACAAATGATATGTGTAGATATTGTTACTGAACTGTGTGTTTCTAGATATTGTTCTACTGTACTGAATGTGTGTTACCGTGTGTTTCTAGATATTGTTCTACTGTACTAATGTGTGTTACCGTGTGAATGTGTTCTACAAACTAATTTTTACCGTGTGTTTCTAGATATTGTTCTACTACTGAATGTGTGTTACCGTGTGTTTCTAGATATTGTTCTACTGGTACTGAATGTGTGTTACCGTGTGTTTCTAGATATTGTTCTACTGTACTGAATGTGTGTTACCGTGTGTTTCTAGATATTGTTCTACTGTACTGAATGTGTGTTACCGTGTGTTTCTAGATATTGTTCTACTGTACTGAATGTGTGTTACCGTGTGTTTCTAGATATTGTTCTACTGTACTGAATGTGTGTTACCGTGTGTTTCTAGATATTGTTCTACTGTACTGAATGTGTGTTTCCTGTACCGTGTGTTTCTAGATATTGTTCTACTGTACTGAATGTGTGTTACCGTGTGTTTCTAGATATTGTTCTACTGTACTGAATGTGTGTTACCGTGTGTTTCTAGATATTGTTCTACGGTACTGAATGTGTGTTACCGTGTGTTTCTAGATATTGTTCTACGGTACTGAATGTGTGTTACCGTGTGTTTCTAGATATTGTTCTACGGTACTGAATGTGTGTTACCGTGTGTTTCTAGATATTGTTCTACTGTACTGAATGTGTGTTACCGTGTGTTTCTAGATATTGTTCTGGACTGTACTGAATGTGTGTTTACCGTGTGTTTCTAGATATTGTTCTACTGTACTGAAATGAATGTGTGTTACCGTGTGTTTCTAGATATTGTTCTACTGTACTGAATGTGTGTTACCGTGTGTTTAACTAGAAACAAATATATGTTCTACTGTACTGAATGTGTGTTACCGTGTGTTTCTAGATATTGTTCTACTGTACTGAATGTGTGTTACCGTGTGTTTCTAGATATTGTTCTACTGTACTGAATGTGTGTTACCGTGTGTTTCTAGATATTGTTCTACTGTACTGAATGTGTAAACAAATTATATTTTCCGTGTGTTTCTGTGTTTCTAGATATTGTTCTACTGTACTGAATGTGTGTTACCGTGTGTTTCTAGATATTGTTCTACGGTACTGAATGTGTGTTACCGTGTGTTTCTAGATATTGTTCTACTGTACTGAATGTGTGTTACCGTGTGTTTCTAGATATTGTTCTACTGTACTGAATGTGTGTTACCGTGTGTTTCTAGATATTGTTCTACTGTACTGAATGTGTGTTACCGTGTGTTTCTAGATATTGTTCTACGGTACTGAATGTGTGTTACCGTGTGTTTCTAGATATTGTTCTACTGTACTGAATGTGTGTTACCGTGTGTTTCTAGATATTGTTCTACTGTACTGAATGTGTGTTACCGTGTGTTTCTAGATATTGTTCTACGGTACTGAATGTGTGTTACCGTGTGTTTCTAGATATTGTTCTACTGTACTGAATGTGTGTTACCGTGTGTTTCTAGATATTGTTCTACTGTACTGAATGTGTGTTACCGTGTGTTTCTAGATATTGTTCTACTGTACTGAATGTGTGTTACCGTGTGTTTCTAGATATTGTTCTACTGTACTGAATGTGTGTTACCGTGTGTTTTCTAGATATTGTTCTACTGTACTGAATGTGTGTTACCGTGTGTTTCTAGATATTGTTCTACTGTACTGAATGTGTGTTACCGTGTGTTTCTAGATATTGTTCTACTGTACTGAATGTGTGTTACCGTGTGTTTCTAGATATTGTTCTACTGTACTGAATGTGTGTTACCGTGTGTTTCTAGATATTGTTCTACTGTACTGAATGTGTGTTACCGTGTGTTTCTAGATATTGTTCTACTGTACTGAATGTGTGTTACCGTGTGTTTCTAGATATTGTTCTACTGTACTGAATGTGTGTTACCGTGTGTTTCTAGATATTGTTCTACTGTACTGAATGTGTGTTACCGTGTGTTTCTAGATATTGTTCTACTGTACTGAATGTGTGTTACCGTGTGTTTCTAGATATTGTTCTACTGTACTGAATGTGTGTTACCGTGTGTTTCTAGATATTGTTCTACTGTACTGAATGTGTGTTACCGTGTGTTTCTAGATATTGTTCTACTGTACTGAATGTGTGTTACCGTGTGTTTCTAGATATTGTTCTACTGTACTGAATGTGTGTTACCGTGTGTTTCTAGATATTGTTCTACTGTACTGAATGTGTGTTACCGTGTGTTTCTAGATATTGTTCTACTGTACTGAATGTGTGTTACCGTGTGTTTCTAGATATTGTTCTACTGTACTGAATGTGTGTTACCGTGTGTTTCTAGATATTGTTCTACTGTACTGAATGTGTGTTACCGTGTGTTTCTAGATATTGTTCTACTGTACTGAATGTGTGTTACCGTGTGTTTCTAGATATTGTTCTACTGTACTGAATGTGTGTTACCGTGTGTTTTCTAGATATTGTTCTACTGTACTGAATGTGTGTTACCGTGTGTTTCTAGATATTGTTCTACTGTATTGTTCTGAATGTGTGTTACCGTGTGTTTCTAGATATTGTTCTACTGTACTGAATGTGTGTTACCGTGTGTTTCTAGATATTGTTCTACTGTACTGAATGTGTGTTACCGTGTGTTTCTAGATATTGTTCTACTGTACTGAATGTGTGTTACCGTGTGTTTCTAGATATTGTTCTACTGTACTGAATGTGTGTTACCGTGTGTTTCTAGATATTGTTCTACTGTACTGAATGTGTGTTACCGTGTGTTTCTAGATATTGTTCTACTGTACTGAATGTGTGTTACCGTGTGTTTCTAGATATTGTTCTACTGTACTGAATGTGTGTTACCGTGTGTTTCTAGATATTGTTCTACTGTACTGAATGTGTGTTACCGTGTGTTTCTAGATATTGTTCTACTGTACTGAATGTGTGTTACCGTGTGTTTCTAGATATTGTTCTACTGTACTGAATGTGTGTTACCGTGTGTTTCTAGATATTGTTCTACTGTACTGAATGTGTGTTACCGTGTGTTTCTAGATATTGTTCTACTGTACTGAATGTGTGTTTACGTGTGTTTCTAGATATTGTTCTACTGTACTGAATGTGTGTTACCGTGTGTTTCTAGATATTGTTCTACTGTACTGAATGTGTGTTACCGTGTGTTTCTAGATATTGTTCTACTGTACTGAATGTGTGTTACCGTGTGTTTCTAGATATTGTTCTACTGTACTGAATGTGTGTTACCGTGTGTTTCTAGATATTGTTCTACTGTACTGAATGTGTGTTACCGTGTGTTTCTAGATATTGTTCTACTGTACTGAATGTGTGTTACCGTGTGTTTCTAGATATTGTTCTACTGTACTGAATGTGTGTTACCGTGTGTTTCTAGATATTGTTCTACTGTACTGAATGTGTGTTACCGTGTGTTTCTAGATATTGTTCTACTGTACTGAATGTGTGTTACCGTGTGTT
Source organism: Oncorhynchus keta (assembly GCF_023373465.1). Lineage (NCBI taxonomy): Eukaryota > Metazoa > Chordata > Actinopteri > Salmoniformes > Salmonidae > Oncorhynchus > Oncorhynchus keta. The sequence continues at coordinate 215,718 of NW_026290764.1, read as the reverse complement.
TCTAGATATTGTTCTACTGTACTGAATGTGTGTTACCGTGTGTTTCTAGATATTGTTCTACTGTACTGAATGTGTGTTACCGTGTGTTTCTAGATATTGTTCTACTGTACTGAATGTGTGTTACCGTGTGTTTCTAGATATTGTTCTACTGTACTGAATGTGTGTTACCGTGTGTTTCTAGATATTGTTCTACTGTACTGAATGTGTGTTACCGTGTGTTTCTAGATATTGTTCTACTGTACTGAATGTGTGTTACCGTGTGTTTCTAGATATTGTTCTACTGTACTGAATGTGTGTTACCGTGTGTTTCTAGATATTGTTCTCTACTGAATGTTACCGTGTGTTTCTAGATATTGTTCTACTGAAATGTGTGTTACCGTGTGTTTCTAGATATTGTTCTACTAGATATTGTTCTACTGTACTGAATGTGTGTTACCGTGTGTTTCTAGATATTGTTCTACTGTACTGAATGTGTGTTACCGTGTGTTTCTAGATATTGTTCTACTGTACTGAATGTGTGTTACCGTGTGTTTCTAGATATTGTTCTACTGTACTGAATGTGTGTTACCGTGTGTTTCTAGATATTGTTCTACTGTACTGAATGTGTGTTACCGTGTGTTTCTAGATATTGTTCTACTGTACTGAATGTGTGTTACCGTGTGTTTCTAGATATTGTTCTACTGTACTGAATGTGTGTTACCGTGTGTTTCTAGATATTGTTCTACTGTACTGAATGTGTGTTACCGTGTGTTTCTAGATATTGTTCTACTGTACTGAATGTGTGTTACCGTGTGTTTCTAGATATTGTTCTACTGTAATGTGTGTTACTGAATGTTCTACTGTACTGAATTACCTAGATATTGTGTGTTTCTAGATATTGTTCTACTGTACTGAATGTGTGTTACCGTGTGTTTCTAGATATTGTTCTACTGTACTGAATGTGTGTTACCGTGTGTTTCTAGATATTGTTCTACTGTACTGAATGTGTGTTACCGTGTGTTTCTAGATATTGTTCTACTGTACTGAATGTGTGTTACCGTGTGTTTCTAGATATTGTTCTACTGTACTGAATGTGTGTTACCGTGTGTTTCTAGATATTGTTCTACTGTACTGAATGTGTGTTACCGTGTGTTTCTAGATATTGTTCTACTGTACTGAATGTGTGTTACCGTGTGTTTCTAGATATTGTTCTACTGTACTGAATGTGTGTTACCGTGTGTTTCTAGATATTGTTCTACTGTACTGAATGTGTGTTACCGTGTGTTTCTAGATATTGTTCTACTGTACTGAATGTGTGTTACCGTGTGTTTCTAGATATTGTTCTACTGTGCTGAATGTGTGTTACCGTGTGTTTCTAGATATTGTTCTACTGTACTGAATGTGTGTTACCGTGTGTTTCTAGATATTGTTCTACGGTACTGAATGTGTGTTACCGTGTGTTTCTAGATATTGTTCTACTGTACTGAATGTGTGTTACCGTGTGTTTCTAGATATTGTTCTACTGTACTGAATGTGTGTTACCGTGTGTTTCTAGATATTGTTCTACTGTACTGAATGTGTGTTACCGTGTGTTTCTAGATATTGTTCTACTGTACTGAATGTGTGTTACCGTGTGTTTCTAGATATTGTTCTACTGTACTGAATGTGTGTTACCGTGTGTTTCTAGATATTGTTCTACTGTACTGAATGTGTGTTACCGTGTGTTTCTAGATATTGTTCTACGGTACTGAATGTGTGTTACCGTGTGTTTCTAGATATTGTTCTACTGTACTGAATGTGTGTTACCGTGTGTTTCTAGATATTGTTCTACTGTACTGAATGTGTGTTACCGTGTGTTTCTAGATATTGTTCTACGGTACTGAATGTGTGTTACCGTGTGTTTCTAGATATTGTTCTACTGTACTGAATGTGTGTTACCGTGTGTTTCTAGATATTGTTCTACTGTACTGAATGTGTGTTACCGTGTGTTTCTAGATATTGTTCTACTGTACTGAATGTGTGTTACCGTGTGTTTCTAGATATTGTTCTACTGTACTGAATGTGTGTTACCGTGTGTTTCTAGATATTGTTCTACTGTACTGAATGTGTGTTACCGTGTGTTTCTAGATATTGTTCTACTGTACTGAATGTGTGTTACCGTGTGTTTCTAGATATTGTTCTACTGTACTGAATGTGTGTTACCGTGTGTTTCTAGATATTGTTCTACTGTACTGAATGTGTGTTACCGTGTGTTTCTAGATATTGTTCTACTGTACTGAATGTGTGTTACCGTGTGTTTCTAGATATTGTTCTACTGTACTGAATGTGTGTTACCGTGTGTTTCTAGATATTGTTCTACGGTACTGAATGTGTGTTACCGTGTGTTTCTAGATATTGTTCTACTTGTTCTACGTACTGAATGTGTGTTACCGTGTGTTTCTAGATATTGTTCTACTGTGCTGAATGTGTGTTATTGTTCTACGGTACTGAATGTGTGTTACCGTGTGTTTCTAGATATTGTTCTACTGTACTGAATGTGTGTTACCGTGTGTTTCTAGATATTGTTCTACTGTACTGAATGTGTGTTACCGTGTGTTTCTAGATATTGTTCTACTGTACTGAATGTGTGTTACCGTGTGTTTCTAGATATTGTTCTACTGTACTGAATGTGTGTTACCGTGTGTTTCTAGATATTGTTCTACTGTACTGAATGTGTGTTACCGTGTGTTTCTAGATATTGTTCTACTGTACTGAATGTGTGTTACCGTGTGTTTCTAGATATTGTTCTACTGTACTGAATGTGTGTTACCGTGTGTTTCTAGATATTGTTCTACTGTACTGAATGTGTGTTACCGTGTGTTTCTAGATATTGTTCTACTGTACTGAATGTGTGTTACCGTGTGTTTCTAGATATTGTTCTACTGTACTGAATGTGTGTTACCGTGTGTTTCTCTAGATATTGTTCTACTGTACTGAATGTGTGTTACCGTGTGTTTCTAGATATTGTTCTACTGTACTGAATGTGTGTTACCGTGTGTTTCTAGATATTGTTCTACGGTACTGAATGTGTGTTACCGTGTGTTTCTAGATATTGTTCTACGGTACTGAATGTGTGTTACCGTGTGTTTCTAGATATTGTTTCTAGATATTGTTCTACTGTACTGAATGTGTGTTACCGTGTGTTTCTAGATATTGTTCTACTGTACTGAATGTGTGTTACCGTGTGTTTCTAGATATTGTTCTACTGTACTGAATGTGTGTTACCGTGTGTTTCTAGATATTGTTCTACTGTACTGAATGTGTGTTACCGTGTGTTTCTAGATATTGTTCTACTGTACTGAATGTGTGTTACCGTGTGTTTCTAGATATTGTTCTACTGTACTGAATGTGTGTTACCGTGTGTTTCTAGATATTGTTCTACTGTACTGAATGTGTGTTACCGTGTGTTTCTAGATATTGTTCTACTGTACTGAATGTGTGTTACCGTGTGTTTCTAGATATTGTTCTACTGTACTGAATGTGTGTTACCGTGTGTTTCTAGATATTGTTCTACTGTACTGAATGTGTGTTACCGTGTGTTTCTAGATATTGTTCTACTGTACTGAATGTGTGTTACCGTGTGTTTCTAGATATTGTTCTACTGTACTGAATGTGTGTTACCGTGTGTTTCTAGATATTGTTCTACTGTACTGAATGTGTGTTACCGTGTGTTTCTAGATATTGTTCTACTGTACTGAATGTGTGTTACCGTGTGTTTCTAGATATTGTTCTACTGTACTGAATGTGTGTTACCGTGTGTTTCTAGATATTGTTCTACTGTACTGAATGTGTGTTACCGTGTGTTTCTAGATATTGTTCTACTGTACTGAATGTGTGTTACCGTGTGTTTCTAGATATTGTTCTACTGTACTGAATGTGTGTTACCGTGTGTTTCTAGATATTGTTCTACTGTACTGAATGTGTGTTACCGTGTTTTCTAGATATTGTTCTACTGTACTGAATGTGTGTTACCGTGTGTTTCTAGATATTGTTAGTACTGAATGTGTGTTACCGTGTGTTTCTACTGTACTGAATGTGTGTTACCGTGTGTTTCTAGATATTGTTCTACTGTACTGAATGTGTGTTACCGTGTGTTTCTAGATATTGTTCTACTGTACTGAATGTGTGTTACCGTGTGTTTCTAGATATTGTTCTACTGTACTGAATGTGTGTTACCGTGTGTTTCTAGATATTGTTCTACTGTACTGAATGTGTGTTACCGTGTGTTTCTAGATATTGTTCTACTGTACTGAATGTGTGTTACCGTGTGTTTCTAGATATTGTTCTACTGTACTGAATGTGTGTTACCGTGTGTTTCTAGATATTGTTCTACTGTACTGAATGTGTGTTACCGTGTGTTTCTAGATATTGTTCTACTGTACTGAATGTGTGTTACCGTGTGTTTCTAGATATTGTTCTACTGTACTGAATGTGTGTTACCGTGTGTTTCTAGATATTGTTCTACTGTACTGAATGTGTGTTACCGTGTGTTTCTAGATATTGTTCTACTGTACTGAATGTGTGTTACCGTGTGTTTCTAGATATTGTTCTACTGTACTGAATGTGTGTTACCGTGTGTTTCTAGATATTGTTCTACTGTACTGAATGTGTGTTACCGTGTGTTTCTAGATATTGTTCTACTGTACTGAATGTGTGTTACCGTGTGTTTCTAGATATTGTTCTACTGTACTGAATGTGTGCTACCGTGTGTTTCTAGATATTGTTCTACTGTACTGAATGTGTGCTTACGTGTGTTTCTATATATTGTTCTACGGTACTGAATGTGTGCTTACGTGTGTTTCTAGATATTGTTCTACTGTACTGAATGTGTGTTACCGTGTGTTTCTAGATATTGTTCTACTGTACTGAATGTGTGTTACCGTGTGTTTCTAGATATTGTTCTACTGTACTGAATGTGTGCTTAAATGTGTTTCTACAAGATCATATGAAACTGTAGGATCCTAATTTGATCACCCTGTTGCAGAAGAATGAATGCCTAAAGTTATGAGTGAGAGCTTGTTGGTGCCCTGACACACACACACATTCACACACTACTGCCACTGCCAGCATCTCACAGAAAAGAGCTTAATGCCAGGAGATGTTACCTGCTTAAGCGTGCACATGCTTGATGGATTGTATTTGTGCTGCTTCTGTGACACTAGATAATCATAATGTATGTATCTATTCCCAGAAAGCACACAGCAGCCGTGGAGGCTCGGGAGGTGTGTGAGGGTTAGCTTCATGTTAGCGTTCGTTGGTGGTTCATGAAAGACCATAGACCAATGGACTGGTGCCACAGCTCTGTTAGCCTGGTTAAACCACACTTAAAATGGTGTGAGCACATCGTTCAGTCTGGTTTAACCAGGCTATAGCTCAGCACCAGAGTACAACAGCACTATAGACTGAAAACAAGAACTACTAAGATTGCACGTGCTAGCCTGGGTGGTGTTCAGTAAGGAAAATCATAGCAATACATTTCACAACAAATAACAAAACGCTGTGTTCTTATTGGACCAGTCCAGGTATTGCTGCTCCGTTTCACTCCTTGTCTCTCTCTCTCTCTCTCTCTCTCTCTCTCTCTCTCTCTCTCTCTCTCTCTCTCTCTCTCTCTCTCTCTCTTTTTTCTCTCCTCCTCTCTTTTCTTCTCTCTCCTCTTTCTCTTCTCTCTCTCTCTCTCTCTCTCTCTCTCTCTCTCTCTCTCTCTCTCTCTCTCTCTCTTGTTCGCTTGCTTTCACTCAGGGACAATCAGTGACACATTCAGACAGGCAGGTAGTGTCGAGGCAGCGGCCTTAGGGAGCCTTAGGCCCCAGAGCTGATATCCCAGACACGCACACACACACACACACACACACACACACACACACACACACACACACACACACACACACACACACACACACACACACACACACACACACACACACACACACACACACACAGTGTGTGCCCAGGGAATTCTTGTAGGAAAGGCCTGCATAAGCCTCAGCTCCTCCAATGCCCCTGTACCGCTACCTAATCAGTCAAACATGCACAAATGGGCACTGCACCCCCTTGCCAGCCCCCCACACTCCTAAACACCTGACCAGGTGCCCAGCCAGACATGCTACCCACATCCCTCAACCAACTGGCCCACTGTCCAGTCCTGAGAAATCACACATAGGAACACCTCCTCGCCACCCCCCACCCACACCCACACCAACCCCCAAATCCTTGACTCTGTCCAGTCATGTACAACTGGCACATCCCCCAACACCCACCCTTCTAGTCAGGGATGACAGGCACATCCCCCAACACCCACCCTTCTAGTCAGGGATGACAGGCACATCCCCCAACACCCACCCTTCTAGTCAGGGATGACAGGCACATCCCCCAACACCCACCCTTCTAGTCAGGGATGACTGGCACATCCCCCAACACCCACCCTTCTAGTCAGGGATGACAGGCACATCCCCCAACACCCACCCTTCTAATCAGGCATTGTGTGTGTGTGTGTGTGTGTGTGTGTGTGTGTGTGTGTGTGTGTGTGTGTGTGTGTGTGTGTGTGTGTGTGTGTGTGTGTGTGTGTGTGTGTGTGTGTGTGTGTGTGTGTGTGTGTGTGTGTGTGTGGACAGGGATGTCAGGCATTGTGTGTGTGGCAGGGATGAAGACACACCTCCAACACCCACTAGAGGTCATGAAGACACACCTCCTGACCCACTAGGGATCATGAACACACCTCCTAACCCACTAGAGGTCATGAACACATCTCCTAACCCACTAGAGGTCATGAACACATCTCCTAACCCACTAGAGCTCATGAAGACACCTCCTAACCCACTAGAGGTCATGAAGACACCTCCTAACCCACTAGAGGTCATGAAGACACCTCCTAACCCACTAGAGGTCATGAAGACACCTCCTAACCCACTAGATGTAATGAAGACACACCTCCTAACCCACTAGAGGTCATGAAGACACACCTCCTAACCCACTAGAGGTCATGAAGACACATCCCCTTACCTTGGACAGTCTACAGTTAGATGTAGACACACCCCTTACCTTGGACAGTCTACAGTTAGATGTAGACACACCCCCTTACCTTGGACAGTCTACAGTTAGATGTAGACACACCCCCTTACCTTGGACAGTCTACAGTTAGATGTAGAAACACCCCTTACCTTGGACAGTCTACAGTTAGATGTAGACACACCCCTTACCTTGGACAGTCTACAGTTAGATGTAGACACACCCCTTACATTGGACAGTCTACAGTTAGATGTAGACACACCCCTTACATTGGACAGTCTACAGTTAGATGTAGACACACTCCCTTACCTTGGACAGTCTACAGTTAGATGTAGACACACCCCTTACATTGGACAGTCTACAGTTAGATGTAGACACACTCCCTTACCTTGGACAGTCTACAGTTAGATGTAGAAACACCCCTTACCTTGGACAGTCTACAGTTAGATGTAGACACACTCCCTTACCTTGGACAGTCTACAGTTAGATGTAGACACACCCCTTACATTGGACAGTCTACAGTTAGATGTAGACACACCCCTTACATTGGACAGTCTACAGTTAGATGTAGACACACTCCCTTACCTTGGACAGTCTACAGTTAGATGTAGACACACTCCCTTACCTTGGACAGTCTACAGTTAGATGTAGACACACTCCCTTACCTTGGACAGTCTACAGTTAGATGTAGACACACTCCCTTACCTTGGACAGTCTACAGTTAGATGTAGACACACTCCCTTACCTTGGACAGTCTACAGTTAGATGTAGACACATCTCCATTCTGTGTAACACTGTAAGAAAAAAACATTTAGATCAAAACAAACGCAGCAACGTCCAACTTCTATGAAGACCAACGCAGACCAGGGTATAATAGTTCTGCTCTTGTCTTGTCGCCACATCAGAGGTACTATAAAGGAGTCAAATCCTTCCTCTGGTTGTATTTGTGTATAATGTTCCTACCTTTCCTTCTGCACATTGTGTTTTTGTTGTCTGTCCTCACTGGTGACAGCTAGCTGACGTCACAGAGGAATGGAAACATACAGCCTCTATCACTGTGGCAACAGACTGTGTAACACGGACACGCTCTCGCCATGACTCACCTTCATAGTCTGGCCAGACACATGCACATACACATACACATTAACACACACACGCACGCACGCACGCACGCACGCACACACACACACACACACACACACACACACACACACACACACACACACACACACACACACACACACACACACACACACACCAGCACACTGGAGACAGAGTGATTAAAGGTGATTATCATTAGATCTGCTTGATTAGTCACATCACACACATGCAGCACACAAGAACACACACACCACATTTCTGTGGATATTCCCTCCATCCTCTGCATGGTTCAAAATGGCTGAAAGTGTTGTTCTCGAACAGGCTGTGTGTGTGAGGTGGGAAACAGGCCAGGCAGAGGAGAGGAATGTGCAGGGATCTCTGTATGTGTGTGAGTGTGAGTGTGAGTGTGAGTGTGTGTGTGTGAGTGTGAGTGTGTGTGTGTGAGTGTGAGCGTGTATGTGTGTGAGTGTGAGTGTGTATGTGTGTGTGCTTACAACCAGGTGAGGAGGACGTTCACTGGCTGAGACAGAGGCTTCAGCTGTCTGATCCATTTACACACATCCACAACTGCTCCTGGGTCCTCTACACACAGAAAGACTGATTAGAGAGACAGAGACGGAAAGAGAGGGAGAGAGAGGGGGGAGGAGAGGAGATGTTCTTCCTGCCAGGAGAGTGTGACCTTCAATCCACCCCCCCATCCCTCTATTCTTCTGTCCATATCCACCCCCACCCCCCCATCCCTCTAACCTTCTGTCCATATCCACTCCTCTATCCAAGGAGGCTACAGTCGATTGCATGGCAGGTCATTTGTGCACTATTGGAGATTAAAGTTTAATTAGGTAGAGCAGAGTTATGTGGGCCTTAGTGGAGTGAAATAAGGAGAGAGGGGGGGGGTCAGCGAGGGATATGGAGAGAGAGAAGAAGAGAAAGAGGGAGATGGAGAGGGAGGGAGATAAGAGAGGGAGGGAGAGAGGGATTCAATTCCTCTTTTCATCAACAAAGAACAAAGACTAGCGACTCCCCCTCCCCTCTGCCAGGCTTGGCAGAGTTCCACGGCCACATTCACACTCAGCCATCCCTGTCCACACACACACACACACACAATGCCACACTGCACCACATGGAGTCTGAAGACTGCAGACAGATGAGCAGAAGGAGGGAGAGAAGAAGAGAAGGAGAGAGATAGAGAGAGAGAGGGAGAGGAGGAAGAAAATGAAGAAGAATTAAAGAGTGCACAGCATCCTTTTAACTTCCTCTTCCTCTCCCAGAGTGATAAACTCTCTGAGCATCACGGAAACAGTTTGTGACTGACAGCAGTTGTGTCACCTGACAGGTCTCACAGCACCTCCACCTGAGACTCAGCCTTATGGTCTATCTCTCTCTCCTCTCCTCCTTTCTCTCATCTCAGATACAGTGTTTTGCTCTCTCTTCTCCTTTTTCCCCCTTTTGTCTGTCTATCCTGTTTTCTGTTCCTCTCTCTCCTTCCTTCCATCTTTCCCACCATCTGAGAGAGCCCTCATCTCTCCCGTTCTACTTTTCATCTCTTCATCTATCTATTTCTGTCCCTCTTTCCCTCTATTTCTCCTTATTTCCCTCCATCTCAGACACAGCCCAATGATCTCTCCTCTCCTCTCTTCCTGTCTATCCATTCTTATCTCTTCCTCTTACTCTGTCCATCTATTTCACTTTCTGTCTCCCCCAATGCAGGATGGCAGGTGCTTTGTAGGGTTTCTCTGCTGTGAAGGCTAGCTTTAATGTTAGCTTTAGTGTTAGCTTTAGAGTCAGTGTTAGTGTTAGCTTTAGTGTTAGTGTTAGCATTAGCTTTAGTGTTAGCGTTAGCTTTCGTGTTAGTGTTAGTGTTAGCGTTAGCTTTAGTGTTAGCGTTAGCTTTCGTGTTAGTGTTAGCGTTAGCTTAGTGTTAGTGCTAATGGTAGCGTTGGCCTATAGTTGGATCCTTCCACCCAGAGCCCAAGAGAGGGTAAGCTCTGACTGGAACTGGTAGGGTCTAATAGCATTTTGTGCTTACATACAGTGGTGATACACATGTATGTGTACGCCACACATACACACACATAAACACACACAAATACACACATACACACACAAACATACACACACATTTCCTCCCAGCGTGGTTCAAGTAGAGCCAAACAGGGTCTGAATGGGGTTGGTAGTGATAATGCCACTGAGCCCTGCTACCTGTGTCATTTTAATTTCTCTAGGTGAATTAGCTGGAAGAAATTTATACCAGAACTGCCTCTGTCTTCTCTTCTCCTCTCCGCTTCTTCTGTCTCCCTGTATCTCTTTCATTCTCTCACTCTCTCCCCCATCTTCCCCCATCCTCCTTCCCTTCCTTTCCCCTCCCTGCATCCGCCTTCTCGTCACCGTCTCTCCCTTCCCCCTCTCTCCCATCATCTCCCTCTCACCGACCCTGCTCTCCCCTCCCTCCGCCCCTCTCTTCACCGATCCTGCTCTCCCTTCCCCCACTCTCCTCACCGACCCTGCTCTCCCTTCCCCCTCTCTCCCACCATCTCCCTCTCTCCTCACTGACCCTGCTCTCACTTCCCCCTCTCTACCACCCTCTCCCTCTCTCCCCACCTTCCCTGCTCTAATTTCATATATACTATCAGTGTATTAATGACTGAAAAAGCTTTTAGTGTCAGCCAGTCTGAGTCTGTGTCCCAAATGGCACCCTATTCCCTACATAAGGGCCCTGGTCAAAAGTAGTGCACCATATAGGGTTTCATTTGGGACGCATCATGGGTACGGATGGCTTTCCATGTGCCAAATACCCCTGTCTGTTCCTGAGGTAACAGTGGTGCTGTTGATAAGCAAGGAGAGAGCCAAGCTGGCATGAATAGAACGAAAGAGCGAGAGAGAGGGAGAGGGGGGAAGAGGGAAAGAGAGAGGGGATGGGATAGAAAGGGAGAGAGAGAAAGAGAGAGAGAGAAAGAGAGAGAGAGACAGAGAGAGAGATCAGGATATCAAGGGCACCTTCTGGGAAGAGCCTGGAGGCACTGCTGTCTAGAAAAACACCAGAATATACTGATGCTCCAGTATGGACAAAACCAGTGCAGCCCTACAGGGGCTCACACAGACATATACAGTATGCAAAGTCACACTCCTGCACACAGGCATGCTTACATACAAGCCAGGTCTCCCATGATACAAGTCAGTATTCAACGTCCAACCATGTCTGAGGACGTCAGGAGATGATGTGGAAACTGGCCACCAGGGGCAACAGTGAGCGCTGTTCCCTTCAAGTAGGTTTCAGTTTAGCTGTTCCCAAAGGTTGCATGTCCAGCAAAAGAAAGTCAATTTTTATATTTTTGTTTCAAGCCTATCTTACACATTAACCCTTACCTTAATCATTCAGAGTTAATGCCTAACCATAAGATTTCAGACGTAATGTCTAAACTTGACCTTAAACACTTTGAAATTTGACATTTTGAACTTCAAAACTTCCCATTTCTCTCTCTCCTTCTCTATTTTATCATTCTCTCTCTTATTCCCTCTCTCTCTCTAGAGCAGAGTGATGCAACCTTGAACTACACACATGCATACACACACACACACACACACACACACACACACACACACACACACACACACACACACACACACACACACACACACACACACACACACACACACACACACACATATAGACAAACAGACACAGACACAAAGACACACACACACACTGCATAAGACCCACTTCAGAGAGACTGAGAGCCTGAGCTCCTGAATAATGCTGTCACACACTTCCAGACTGGACCAAGGAAAGCTCTTAGACCTGGTTTGTGTGTGTGTGTGTGTGTGTGTGTGTGTGTGTGTGTGTGTGTGTGTGTGTGTGTGTGTGTGTGTGTGTGTGTGTGTGTGTGTGTGTGTGTGTGTGTGTGCGTGCGTGCGTGCGTGCGTGCGTGCGTGCGTGCGTGCGTGCGTGTGTGTGTGTGTGTGTGAAAAGGTGGCGGTTGGGTGAGACACGGTGGTATGTCATGGTTCTGACTATGCAGGAAGAGAATAATCCACACACTCCCTGCGGCATTGGAAGAAACAGAGTTGGTCTGGCACACACACGCACACGCACACGCACACACACACACAAAGCAGAAGAGAAATATGGGGTGTAACATACAAGGAGAGGAGAGTTGACATAACACACACACACACATACACACACACACACACACACACAGTACAACTCAAAAGTTTGGACAAACCTACTCATTCAAGGGTTTTCTTTATTTGTACTATTTTCTACATTGTAGAATAACAGTGAAGACATCAAAACTATGAAATAACACATATGGAATCATCAAGTAACCAAAAAGGTGTTAAACAAATCAAAATATATTTATATTTGGGATTCTTCAAAGTAGCCACCCTTTGCCTTGATGACAGCTTTGCACACTCTTGGCATTCTCTCAACCAGCTTCATGAGGCAGTCACCTGGAATGCATTTCAATTAACAGGTGTGTCTTGTTAAAAGTTATGGAAGCCATGGATTACAGGCAACATCTGCATCGAGCTAATGGCTAGAGCTGCCGCTTTCAAGGAGCGGGACACTAACCCGGACGCCTATAAGAAATCCTGCGTCAAAGCGTCAATACAGGATTAAGATTGAATCCTACTACACCGGCTCTGACGCTCGTCAGATGTGGCAGGACTTGAAAACTATTAAGGACTACAAAGGGAAGACGCGAGCTGCCCATTGACGCGAGCCTACAAGATGAGCTAAATGCATTTTATGCCAGCTTTGAGGCAAGCAACACTGAAGCATGCACGAGAGCACCAGCTGTTTTGGATGACTGTGTGATAACGCTCTCGGTAGCCGATGTGAGCAAGCCCTTTAAACAGGTCAACATTCACAAAGCCGCAGGGACAGATGGATTACCAGGACATGTACTCAAAGGATGCGCGGACCAACTGGCAAGAGTCTTCACTGACATTTTCAACCTCTCCGTGACTGTAATACCTATATGTTTCAAGCAGACCACCATAGTCCCTGTGCCTAAGGAAGCGAAGGTAACCTGCCTAAATGATTACCGCCCCGTAGCACTTACGTCTGTAGCCATGAAGTGCTTTGAAAGGTTGGTCATGGCTCACATCAACAGCATCCTCCCGGATACCCTAGACCCACTCCAATTCGCATACACAGCTGACGTGATCTCAATCACACGCCACACTGCCCTTTCCCACCTGGACAAAAGGAACACCTACGTGAGAATTCTGTTCATTGACTACAGCTCAGTGTTCAACACCATAGTACCCTCAAAGCTCATCACTAAGCTAAGGAACCTTGGACTAAACACCTCCCTCTGCAACTGGATCCTGGACTTCCTGGTGGTGGTAAGGGTAGGAAAGGGTAAGGTGGTAAGGGTAGGCAACAACATGTCAGCCCCGCTGATCCCCTCAGGGGTGTGTACTTAGTCCCCTCCTGTACTCCCTGTTCACCCATGACTGTGTGGTCAAACAGAACTCCAACACCGTCATTAAGTTTGCTGACCACACAAGACTGGTAGGCCTGAACCCCGACAACGATGAAACAGCCTATAGAGAGGAGATCAGAGAACTGGCAGTGTGGCGCCAGGACAACAACCTGTCCCTCAATGTGAGCAAGACAGAGGAGCTATCGTGGACTACAGGAAAAGGCAGGCCGAACAGGCACCCATTAACATCAACAGGGCTGTAGTGGAGCGGGTAGAGACTTTCAAATTCCGTAGTGTCCACATCACCAACGATCTATCATAGTCCAAACACACCAAGACAGTCGTGAAGAGGGCACGGCAAAACCTTTTTCTCCTCAGGAGACTGAAAAGATTTGACATGGGTCCCCAGATCCTCATAAAGTTCTATAGCTGCACCATCGAGAGCATCCTGACCGGTTGCATCACCGCCTGGTATGGCAACTGCTCGGCATCTGACCATAAGGTGCTACAGAGGGTAGTGCGTACGGCCCAGTACATCATTGGGGCCAAGATTTCTGCCATCCAGGACCTATATAATAGGCATTGTCAGAGGAAAGCCCATAAAATTGTCAAAGACTCTAGTCACCCAAGTCATAGACTTGTTTTCTCTGCTATCGCACGGCAAGCAGTACCGGAGCGCAAATTCTTCCTTAACAGCTTCTATCCCAAAGACATAAGACTGCTAAACAATTTATCAAAATGGCCACCGAACTATTACATTGACCCTCCCTCCATTTGTTTTTACACTGCTGCTACTTGTTGTTTATTATCTACGTGTTGTTAACTATGCCGGAGTGATATGACATGCAATTCTATAAAATCCTTTCTCTGTAATTAATATTACCTGATCGAGCTAATTATGTAAATGTAATTAACTAGAAAGTCGGGGCACCACAAAATAATATTTATAGAGCAGTTATCTTCCGAATAAACTCTTAAAGACCAAGTAATATTTTACATCAATAGCAGTCAATATTAATCGTCACCTTATTTCAGTCTCATCTGAAAGTTATAAATTATTGGTTATCTTCACGAACCTTGGCTAACGAGTTGAATCAGCAATACAAAATTGGGTTTAATTATTTATTTACTAAATACCTAACTAATCACACAGAATTACATATACACCGAATTAATCATACCTTGATTACAAATGATGTCATAAAGGAAAACGTCCCTAGCGGACGGAACAGATATGACAGCTGGTTACACAAAGAAAAGGGGGCTGGGTTTGAGTGAAAGAGCGGGAAGACTGAAGAACAAAGGAAGAAGCGATGTCTCTATCAGGCTGTAGGCAGCTATTCTATCGTAAATACAGAATCTTATGCATTCTAAATTAACGCCCATTTGGAAAAGGAAAATGCAATAAATATTTACTCTGAGCTTCGGTAGGTTGGTCGTAGCTGCAGGTCGTGTTGGCCAACAGAGATCTTCCTGTCCTCGGAAGAATGCTTCCTGGTGGTAAATTGAAAACGTTGTAGTAACGTCGTTGTGTGGTAGAAGGGATACTCTGTCTGTTCTTTCCTAGTCCACGTTTGCAGCTTCTGTTGCTAACTCAACGGCTAGGAGGTATCACTTCTGTAGTGAATAAGAGTTCAAAGTTCATACCATTCACAATCAACGCTCATGCTGAGGTTGGCTTTGTTCTGTAGTTATTATCTGAACCCTTCTGACATCGGATCGTCATCCTAATGTACCCGGAACAGGAAGTTATATTGTCGTCAAGGCTTTATATAGGAAGGGAGAGGAGGGCGTGTTTCATAGTTTATAACCAATGTCTCTTCACGTGGGCGGGCTACTGAGTCGGGCCTAATTCACTCATGAAAACACAATTCTCACATTTTAGAAGCTAAAATCACATTTCATCCCCTCACAAATAATTTCATATTCAAACATTTAAATTGCACAACAATTCCATGTGAATCTGATAACTATAATGTCTAGACTTTCCACTGTACCGTTTATGTCATCCTATCATTGATGAGAATGTCTCAGATAACAACCGAACTGACATCATATTCATTAAGTACCAACGCATATGTTGAACTGGTTGGATTACCAAAATATGGTTAAATTCCCCCCACCTTCTAATGTTCCCAGAATCTCTATGTTAATTAACCAAGGGATTTTCAATAGTCACATCAGTAGGTTAGAGAGAGGAAAAAATGGGGAGAGGTATTTATGACTGTCATAAACCTACCCCAGGCCAGCATCATGACATATGCATAGTCACTTCACCCCATCTACATGTGCAAATTACTTCTAACCTATACCCCCGCACACTGACTCGGTACTGGTGCCCCCTGTACACAGGGCGGCAGGTAGCCTAGTGGTTAGAGTGTTGGACTTGTAACCCATGGGTTACAAGATTGAATCCCTGAGCTGACAAGGTAAAAATCTGCTGTTCTGCGCCTGAACAAGGCAGTTAACCCACTATTCAAATCAAAATCAAATCAAATCTAATTTATTTATATAGCCCTTCGTACATTGACTGATATCTCAACGTGCTGTACAGAAACCCAGCCTAAAACCCCAAACAGCAAGCAATGCAGGTGTAGAAGCACGGTGGCTAGGAAAACACTCCCAAAGGCTCCCAAAGGCCAAAACTCCCAAACTCCCAAAGGCCAAAACCTAGGAAGAAACCTAGAGAGGAACCAGGCTATGTGGGGTGGCCAGTCCTCTTCTGGCTGTGCCAGGTGGAGATTATAACAGAACATGGCCAAGATGTTCAAATGTTCATAAATGACCAGCATGGTCCAATAATAATAAGGCAGAACTGTTGAAACTGGAGCAGCAGCACGGCCAGGTGGACTGGGGACAGCAAGGAGTCATCATGTCAGGTAGTCCTGAGGCATGGTCCTAGGGCTCAGGTCCTCCGAGAGAGAGAAAGAAAGAGATAAAGAAAGAGAGAATTAGAGAGAGCACACTTAAATTCACACAGGACACCGAATAAGACAGGAGAAGTACTCCAGATATAACAAACTGACCCTAGACCCCGACACATAAACTTACTGCAGCATAAATACTGGAGGCTGAGACAGGAGGGGTCAGGAGACACTGTGGCCCCATCCGAGGACACCCCCGGATAGGGTCAAACAGGAAGGATATAACCCCACCCACTTTGCCAAAGCACAGCCCCCACACCACTAGAGGTATATCTTCAACTACCAACTTACCATCCTGAGACAAGGCTGAGTATAGCCCACAAAGATCTCCGCCACGGCACAACCCAAGGGGGGTGGTCATGACAACCCAGACAGGATGACCACATCAGTGACTCAACCCACTCAGGTGACACACCCCTCCCAGGGACAGTATGAGAGAGCCCCAGTAAGCCAGTGACTTAGCCCCTGTAATAGGGTTAGAGGCAGAGAATCCCAGTGGAAAGAGGGGAACCGGCCAGGCAGAGACAGCAAGGGCGGTTCGTTGCTCCAGAGCCTTTCCGTTCACCTTCCCACTCCTGGGCCAGACTACACTCAATCATATGACCCACTGAAGAGATGAGTCTTCAGTAAAGACTTAAAGGTTGAGACCGAGTTTGCGTCTCTGACATGGGTAGGCAGACCGTTCCATAAAAATGGAGCTCTATAGGAGAAAGCCCTGCCTCCAGCTGTTTGCTTAGAAATTCTAGGGACAATTAGGAGGCCTGCGTCTTGTGACCGTAGCGTAAGTGTAGGTATGTACGGCAGGACCAAATCAGAGAGATAGGTAGGAGCAAGCCCATGTAATGCTTTGTAGGTTAGCAGTAAAACCTTGAAATCAGCCCTTGCACAGGAAGCCTGTGTAGGGAGGCTAGCACTGGAGTAATATGATCAATTTTTTTGGTTCTAGTCAGGATTCTAGCAGCCGTATTTAGCACTAACTGAAGTTTATTTAGTGCTTTATCCGGGTAGCAGTAGTCTAACCTAGAAGTGACAAAAGCATGGATAAATTTTTCTGCATCATATTTGGACAGAAAGTTTCTGATTTTTGCAATGTTACGTAGATGGAAAAAAGCTGTCCTTGAAATGGTCTTGATATGTTCTTCAAAAGAGAGATCAGGGTCCAGAGTAACGCCGAGGTCCTTCACAGTTTTATTTGAGACGACTGTACAACCATTAAGTTTAATTGTCAGATTCAACAGAAGATCTCTTTGTTTCTTGGGACCTAGAACAAGCATCTCTGTTTTGTCAGAGTTTAAAAGTAGAAAGTTTGCAGCCATCCACTTCCTTATGTCTGAAACACATGCTTCTAGCGAGGGCAATTTTGGGGCTTCACCATGTTTCATTGAAATGTACAGCTGTGTGTCATCCGCATAGCAGTGAAAGTTAACATTATGTTTTCGAATGACATCCCCAAGAGGTAAAATATATAGTGAAAACAATAGTGGTCCTAAAACGGAACCTTGAGGAACACCGAAATGTACAGTTGATTTGTCAGAGGACAAACCATTCACAGAGACAAACTGATATCTTTCCGACAGATCAGATCTAAACCAGGCCAGAACTTGTCCGTGTAGACCAATTTGGGTTTCCAATCTCTCCAAAAGAATGTGGTGATCAATGGTATCAAAAGCAGCACTAAGGTCTAGGAGCACGAGGACAGATGCAGAGCCTCGGTCTGATGCCATTAAAAGGTCATTTACCACCTTCACATTTGCAGTCTCAGTGCTAGACTGAAGCATTTCGTATACATTATTCCTAGGCTGTCATTGAAAATAAGTAATTTGTTCTTAACTGACTCGTTAAATAAAGGTAAATAATAATATAGCCTCGTTATTGTGTTACTTTTTAGTTAAGGGCTTGTAAGGAAGAATTTCACGGTAAGGTCTACACTTGTTGTATTTGGCGCATGTGACAAATAAAGTTTGATTTGATTTGATTCAGTGACGCCTCAAGCACTGAGATGCAGTGCCCTAGACCGCTGCGCCACTCGGGAGCCCGCTTAGTGGGTCTATTATATGTTTTTCAACAGGACAATGACCCAACACACCTCCAGGCTGCGTAAGGGCTATTTGACCAAGAAAGTGAGTGATGGAGAGCTGCATCAGATGAAATGTCCTCCACAATCACCCGACCTCAACCCAATTGAGATGGTTTGGGATGAGTTGGACTGTAGAGTGAAGGAAAAGCATCCAACAAGTGTTCAGCATATGTGGGAACTCCTTCAAGACTGTTGGAAAAGCATACCAGGTGAAGCTGGTTGAGAGAATGCCAAGAGTGTGCAAAGCTGTTATCAAGGAAAAGGGTGGCTACTTTGAAGAATCTAAAATATATTTTAATTTGTTTAACACTTTTTTTGGTTACTACATGAGTCCATATTTGTTATTTCATAGTTTTGATGTCTTCACTACTATTCTACAATGTAGAAAATAGTTTTAAAAAATAAAGAAAAATACTTGAATGAGTAAGTGTGTACAAACTTTTGACTGTTTCTGTATGTGTGCTTGCGTGTGTGTGTATTTGTATGTATGTGTGTGTGTGTGCATGCGTGCGTGTGTGCGTTCGTTCGTGCACGCATGTGTGTGTCTCCACCCAGCAGGGGTGTCACAGCGGAGGCAGAGCCTGATCAAAGCATCTCCGCTGCTCCAGTGGAGCAGATGACCGGGTACCAGGGTGACAAACACACACACACAGACAAACACACACACACATACAGACACACACCACATCACACCGCGCCATACCCTGCCATGCTGAGCCACTTTCCACCCTGTTCATTGTAACACCGGTCTATAAACCTCTGCCTGTTTGTTCACTTTTACCCCAGATTTTGATCCTGCCTGTGTCTAGGAGAGAGATTGTGTGTGTTTGTGTGTTCCCTATATACAATGGCTTGCGAAAGTATTCACCCCCTTGGCATGTTTCCTATTTTGTTGCCTTGTATCATTTGATTTACACAACATGTCTATCACTTTGACGATGCAAATTATGCTAAATATGCTAAATAAAAAAACAGGAAACTTGAGTGTGCATAACTATTCACCCCCCAAAGTCAATACTTTGTAGAGACACCTATTACAGCAATTACAGCTGCAAGTTTCTTGGGTTATGTCTCTATAAGCTTGGCACATCTAGCCACTGGGATTTTTGCCCATTCTTCAAGGCAAAACTGCTCCAGCTCCTTCAAGTTGGATGGATCTTGAAGTCATATAAAATATTCTCAATTGGATTGAGGTCTGGGCTTTGACTAGGCCATTCCAAGACATATCAATGTTTCCCCTTAAACCACTCGAGTGTTGCTTTAGCAGTATGCTTACGGTCATTGTCCTGCTGGAAGGTCACAGTCTCAAATCTCTGGAAGACTGAAACAGGTTTCCTTCAAGATTTTCCCTGTATTTAGCACCATCCTTCAAAAAAAAAAGCTAAATCTGACCAGAGTACCTTCTTCCATATGTTTGGGGAGTCTCCCACATGCCTTTTGGCCAACACCAAACATGTTTGCTTATTTTTTTCCACAGCCCAGCTCTGTGGAGTGTACAGCTTAAAGTGGTCCTATGGACAGATACTCCAATCTCCACTGTGGAGCTTTGCAGCTCCTTCAGGGTTATCTTTGATCTCTTTGTTGCCTCTCTGATTAATGCCCTCCTTACCTGGTCCGTGAGTTTTGGTGGGCGGTCCTCTCTTGGCAGGTTTGTTGGTGGTGCCATATTCTTTCCATTTTTTTTATAATGGATTTAATGGTGCTCCGTGGCATGTGCAAAGTTTCAGATATTTTTTTAGTTCCCAACCCTGATCTGTACTTCTCCACAACTTTGTCTCTGACCTGTTTGGAGCGCTCCTTGGTAATTGGTTGCACCAGATCCTTTTTTACAAGTTATTTTTTTTTCATTTCACTTCACCAACTCGGACTATTTTGTGTATGTCCATTACATGAAATCCAAATAAAAATCTATTTCAATTACAGGCTGTAATGCAACAAAATAGGATACTTTTGTAAGGCACTGTAGTCCACTACTGTTGACCAGGGTTGTGATGCAGTCTCATCATCAGGGTAATCTACCTTAGAGCCCACATAGCATCTATCTCACTCTACCTCTACTGCTTGAGACCTGCATTCTCTCTCTTTCTCTCTCTTCTTTTACTACCTCTTTTTTTCCCTCATTCACTGTTTCTCTCCCCTGCGATACCTCTCTTCTCTCTCTCTCTCACACACACACACACACGCACGCACGCACGCACGCACGCACGCACGCACACACACACACACACACACACACACACACACACACACACACACACACACACACACACACACACACACACACACACACACACACACACACACACACACACACACACACACATTGACAGGCAGAGGAAGCAGTGATCGATCGGGGAGGCAAAACCTCTTACTGTGCCTAGCCCACTGTTCCCTACTCCCTCCCTACTCACGCACACACACACACACACACACACATACTGACACACACAAACACACTTCTACCACCCTCAATGATGGGCATCTCATTTAGAGCAGTGATGGGTGCAAAGTAAACGATTCCCCTGTTTCACCTTGTGATAGGTCCAGGGAAGAGAGGAGAGCTAGAATAGAGAGGGGAGAGATAGAACAGAAAGACAGAGAGAGATCAGGATATCAAGGGCACCTTCTGGGAAGAGCCTGGAGGCACTGCTGTCTAGAAAAACACCAGAATATACTGGGGACACCTTGGCATGGTGTATAGGGCATCAATGACATCCGTCCTGCACTAAGAGACAGAAAAGCACACAAACACTCTCTCTCTCTCTTCTCCCTCTATCTATTTTCTCTCTCTTTATCTCTCGTCTCTAATCCCTCTCCCTTCCCCGTTCTCCTCTCTCTCTTGATCTCTCCCTCTCGGTCTTTATCTCTCCCTCTCTATCTCTCTCCGCTCCAGTCATCACTGCGTTACCATGTCAACAAAGCCAGGTTTAGTCCTTCAAAGGCCCAGTTCTGCAGTTGCCCACTGGAGGTGACCGCTAGTCAGACGGAGAAAGGTGGAGGACAGAAAGACAGAAAGAAGGAGAAACAGAGAAAGGGAATGATAAATGCAAAGGGTGAAAGGTAAAGAAGAGGTTCTGTGCTAATGACTGTAAAGTGTCAGATGGAGAGATAGTGGTGAAGGACAGAGACTGACAGAAAGACACAGAGAGAAAGGGAAGGATAATAGGTAGCTGGTCAGACAAAGAGTGAGTGGTGAAAGACAGAGAGAGAGAACAAAAGAAAGGGAGGGTAGAATAAGGAGGTATAAAAGAGGTGGTGTAATGAAGGTAGAGCGAGGCCATCGCTATATGACGCTGGCGTATTCATGTGTAGTTAACCTCTATGGGATCTGTGTCCTCCCCGCGGGATGGTTGTGCTAACGTAGGCTAATGTGATTAGTATGAGGTTGGAAGAAACAAAACAAATCCCAGGACATAGACACATCTGATATGGGCAGAAAGCTTACATTATTTTTCATCTAAATGCACTGTCCAATTACAGTACCTATTACAGTGAAACAGTGGTTCCCAAACTTTTTATACTCCTGTACCCCTTCAAACATTCAACCTCCAGCTGCGTACCATCAGCTGCGTGCCATCATTGTAAGCCTGCCACACACACTATACGATACATTTATTAAACATAAGAATGAGTTTTTGCCACAACCCGGCTTGTGGGAAGTGACAAAGTGCTCTTATAGAACCAGGGCACCAATAATAATACAATAATAATCAATAATTGTGCTCTTTATTTAACCATCTTACATATAAAACCTTATTTGTTAATTGACAATTGTGAATAACTCACCACAGGTTAATGAGAAGGGTGTGCTTGAAAGGATGCACATAACTCTGCAATTTTGGTTTGTATTGGAGAGAGTCTCAGTCTTAAATCATTTTCCACACACATTCTGTGCCTGAAATTAGTTTTCATGCTAGTGAGGGCCGAGAATCCACTCTAACATAGGTACGTGGTTGAAAAGGGCATCAGTATCTTAACAGCGCGATTTGCCAAGGCAGGATACTCTGAACGCAGCCCAGTCCAGAAATATGTCTGTGGCATCTGATTCAATTACATTTTCACAGAACTGCTTGTTGCAATTTGATGAGGCTCTCTTGTTCAGATATCACTAACTGGACTGGAGGCAGGGCATGAAAGGGATAACGAATCCAGTTGTTTGTGTCGTCCGTTTCGGGAAAGTACCTGTGTAATTGCGCACCCAGCTCACTCAGGTGCTTCGCTATATCACATTTGACATTGTCCGTAAGCTTGAGTTCCTTTGAACCCAAAAAAGTCACACAATGATGGAAAGACCTGTGTGTTGTCCTTGTTTTGTCTCGTGCACCTGCCACTGCCATACGACCACAGACACCCTTCCCCAAGCTCTGACAGGGCTGGGGGGGGGGAAGCTAGCTAGCTGATGGATGCAAACAATGTTCTTCCCAAAAACATAGAAAAACAACATAATCTGGATCAGTAGCTATAGTTAGCTAGCTAACTATCTAGCTAGGTGTCATCATTTAAATACCCCTAATTTATAAGATAGTTCTTATTTGATTGATGATGCTCGAACCCACCTATGTGAAGCTAGCCACAATAAGGACTAGCCAATAGAGAAATGTGTGGTTCACCTTCAAAATAAAAGTCTCTAATTGAAAGTGATACAAATAGTGGAATCATGCCATAATCATGCTAAACAAGTTTGGAATGTTGTTATATTAATTCAAGGCAATAACTTGTTAATTTGACAAAAATCTATTGAAATCACACAGTGGCTGTATTAGACTTTACAATTGCATTGGGGGCATACTTATTTCACTACAGCCTTACCTAAAGAGGTAAGATCAATGTCATGGGGTATCAGCCTACTCAGTGACACCCACAGAACAGTAGCGTCTTAGCTCTAATTGCAGAAACCACTGTGAATTGAAACACATTTATTGTGCCAGTCAACGTAAACTATTCCAGAGGAAAAACAATACAACATGGATGTTTTGGAGCCTGATAACTCTGAGGAGGACTTTGGGAAAAAACACTTGTACTGAGTAGACTGATACCCCCATTTCATTGATCCCCAATCCTTAGGTAAGGCTCTACAGTGCAATATAAACATCAATACGCACCATAGGTTGACTGGGGCTGGTCATTTCCCACAGTCAAAGTCCTATGTAAACTCTTCACAGTTGTAGTCCTTAGGTGTCACCGAGTAGACTGATATCACATTTCTTGTTCCATTTTCCAACACTCCAACCTTGCTTAACATTATCTAGTTTAAATATGGCATGATTCCACCTGCATCATTTTCACAACACTTAACCCGGTCCAGTCAAGCCAGATGAAGCTAGCTGGCAGCTTATAACGTTAGCTTTGGGCAACAGGGTTAAGTAGCTGGCTAGCTAGTTATTTTACATGAACTGATGTTTGATTTCAATAGGAGAACAACAAGGGGCTACCTAGCTAATACTGACTCACATGGATTCCTAAATCATTGCTAAGAATACTGAAAATGACTGCAGTTTCTATTGGTCATTGTTTTCAGGCTGGTTCCATTGGTGCTAGCTAGGTACCATGCTAAAGCTAGCTAGCTACACCAGAAGGTGAAAATAACATCGGTATCGAAGATATTTGCAAGAAAAATGTTTGAAATAAGATCAGGATCAAACAAGCAGGATCATTTTTTGCAAATATCTTTATTTCAAATGCTCCCACAGACGTTTCCCCATTCGGTAGAACAAATAGGGTTCAATAAAAAACTAATCGGTGGTCGGTGTTTGCAGACTTTTTTTGTACAGCTTTGATAGCGCTGCTGATTGTAGTGGTGGCGCTTGGCTTGCACGTGCAAATTCAGCACACACAACATTCTATAATAGAATTGTGTTATTTGATGTCTCAAATTAAAAGTTTATTTGACGGTCAAATAGTGTTATTTGACATGTATCTTTTATGACACGCAAAACACAAATGGTGATCCATATGAAGGAGAAGATTCAGTGTGAAGTTCAGTATGGCTTTGTAGGACAAGGACAATGGCAAAGCCAATGGTCAAATGGCATAACATGTCAAAGAGAACTGGTTGAAAGCAATGTGCTTTTTCCAGGTGTTTTATTATGGTGTTGGCAGGATGATGTTCCATTAGTTCTGATGCATAGTAGAGTGTTCTTAAAACGTTCACAGGATGTTCTTAGAATGTATGACAGCCATTCTGAATGGTTTGTATTATTACCTTCTAGGTAACTGACCTTGGAACACTCAGAGAACATTGGCGACCGTCAAGACAGCACTACTCTATCCTGACTAATCAAAATAGGTATTTTCAGAGATTCCCTCAAAACTCCATGCAACATCTCCGATGTAAACACAGCAATTATGTCAATTAATTTACTACCTACCTAGAGATTCCCCTCACACTAAGTCATGGAATTTCCTTTTTGCACATAGCTACCAAAACAAACCCTGTGACCAGTTACAGTGACAAGAGAGAGCAGTAGACCACTCCCACTTCTCCATTCCATCTATCACAATGTGATAATGCGAGGTAGGAGTGCTCTGTGCCCTTTGCCTAAATGGTGTACTCTGGTCTGCACCACGCCATAGCTTCCAGCCGAAACTAGTTCCCCAATCCCCTGTGTGTTTATTTCTTTTCTGAGGGTACTTGGGTGTTTTTCATGCCACCTGTATTGCGTGCTTGTGCCTCACTCTGCTCTGTGAGTGGTTCTCGGTTGCCACGGTAACAATGGAATGTGGTGCGTTGTCCCGGTGCGAGGCTTGTTCTCAGGGAAAGGTCGTTAAGTGCTGCGGGGTTGTCAATCACAGAGAGAGATAGAGATGGCCAGTGAGGTGCTTGCCAAGACAGACCACCAAACACCAAATTCCTGTTCCCATTTCTGGACTGACAGGAAGCTCATTCCACAGCACAGATAACATCTTTATCCAGCTTTCATGGCCAATTCAGAACCCTAACCCTCAAATAGATAACTACATGTGGAGTTAAATGCATTCCTCTCTCTCTTCCCCTTTCTTCCATCTCTCTCTTTCATGCTGAGACTTGCACAGTGTGTGTGTGTGTGTGTGTGTGTGTGTGTGTGTGTGTGTGTGTGTGTGTGTGTGTGTGTGTGTGTGTGTGTGTGTGTGTGTGTGTGTGTGTGTGTGTGTGTGTGTGTGTGTGTGTGTGTGTGTGTGTGT
>NW_026290764.1:172500-185000 GCF_023373465.1 Oncorhynchus keta | reverse complement strand
GAGAAAGAAAGAGAGAGAGAGAAAGAAAAAGAGAGTCCCTCAGTAAAGATAACGTGACTGACTGACTGACTGACTGACTGACTGACTGACTGACTGACTGACTGTATATAGACAGACATACAGAATTAGGCCGATACCCGTTAATTATCCAAATCCAGAAAAGACACGTTAAATTCTACAACCACCTAAAAGGAAGTGATTCCCAAACCTTCCATAACAAAGCCATTCCCTACAGAGAGACGAACCTGGAGAAGAGTCCCCTAAGCAAGCTGGTCCTGGGGGCTCTGTTCACAAACACAAAAAGATCCCACAGAGTCGCAGGACAGCAACATATTAGTCACAACCAAATCACGAGAAAACAAACATATAATTACTTGACACATTGGAAAGAATGAACTTCTGCGGGATCGGTGTCGGGATCGGTTGAGCTAACATAGGCTAATGCAAATTGAATGAGGTTGTAAGTAACAAGAACATTTCTCAGGACATAGTCACATCTTATATGGGCAGAAAGCTTAAATGCACTGTCCAATTTACAGTAGCTATTACAGTGAAAGAATACCATGCTATTATTTGAGGAGAGTGCACAATTTTGAACATGAGAAGTTATTAATAAACAAATTAGGCACAATTGGGCGGTCTTGACACAAAATGTTGAACAGAAATGCAATGGTTCATTGGACCAGTCAAAAACTTTGCACATAGACAGCTGCCATCGAGTGGCCAAAATCAAAATTGCACCTGGGCTGGAATAATACAATATGGCCTTTCTCTTAAATTTCAAAGATGATGGTACAAAAAAAATACAAAAGAACGGTTGTT
This sequence comes from Oncorhynchus keta, assembly GCF_023373465.1. Taxonomy (NCBI): domain Eukaryota; kingdom Metazoa; phylum Chordata; class Actinopteri; order Salmoniformes; family Salmonidae; genus Oncorhynchus; species Oncorhynchus keta. The sequence continues at coordinate 184,178 of NW_026290764.1, read as the reverse complement.
TTTTCATTTGTATTATTTTACCAGATCTATTGTGTTATATTCTCCTACATTCCTTTCACATTTCAACCAAATTCAAAGTGTTTCCTTTCAAATGGTACTGAGAATATGCATATCCTTGCATCAGGGCCTGAGCTACAGGCAGTTAGATTTGGGTATGTCATTTTAGGCTAACATTTTTTTTAAAGGGGCGGATCCTTATTAACAAAAAAACTGTGCAAACTAGAATGCTTCTTGGCCCTGAGAGTACACAGTGGCAGAATACCTGACAACTGTGACTGACCCAAACTTAAAGAAAGCTTTTACTATGTATAAATTCAGTGAGCATAGCCTTGCTATTGAGAAAGGCCTCCAAATGTAGACCTGGCTCTCAAGAGAAGATAGGCTATGTCCACACTGCCCACAAAATGAGGTGGAAACTGAGCTGTACTTCCTAAACTCTTGCCAATAATATGACCATATTAGAGACACATATTTCTTTCAGATTACATAGATCCACAAATAATTAGAAAACAATCCCAATTTTGATAAACTCCCATACAGTGGGGCAAAAATGTATTTTGTCAGCCACCAATTGTGCAAGTTCTCCAACATAAAAAGATGAGAGTGGCCTGTAATTTTCATCATAGGTACACTTCAACTATGACAGACAAAATGAGAAAAGAAAATCCAGAAAATCACATTGTAGGATTTTTAATGAATTTATTTGCAAATTATGGTGTAAAATGTATATTTGGTCACCTACAAACAAGCAAGATTTCTGGCTCTCACAGACCTGTAACTTCTTCTTTAAGAGGCTCCTCTGTCCTCCTACCTGTATTAATGTCACCTGTTTGAACTTGTTATCAGTATAAAAGACACCTGTCCACAACCTCAAACAGTCACACTGCAAACTCCATTATGGCCAAGACCAAAGAGCTGTCAAAGGACACCAGAAACAACATTGTAGACCTGCACCAGGCTGGGAAGACTGGATCTGCAATAGGTACGCAGCTTGGTTTGAAGAAATCAACTGTGGGAGCAATTATTAGGAAATGGAAGACATACAAGACCACTGATAATCTCCCTCGATCTGGGGCTCCACGCAAGATCTCACCCCGTGGGGTCAAAATGATCACAAGAACGGTGAGCAAAAATCCCAGAACCACACGGGGGGACCTAGTGAATGACCTGCAGAGAGCTGGGACCAAAGTAACAAAGCCTACCATCAGTAACACACTACGCCGCCAGGGACTCAAATCCTGCAGTGCCAGACGTGTCCCCCTGCTTAAGCCAGTACATGTCTGAAGTTTGCTAGAGAGCATTTGGATGATCCAGAAGAAGATTGGGGAATGGACAGATTTTGGTCAGATGAAACCAAAATATAACTTTTTGGTAAAAACTCAACTCGTCGTGTTTGGAGGACAAAGAATGCTGAGTTGCATCCAAAGAACACCAAACCTACTGTGAAGCATGGGGGTGGAAACATCATGCTTTGGGGCTGTTTTTCTGCAAAGGGACCAGGACGACTGATCCGTGTAAAGGAAAGAATGAATGGGGCCATGTATCGTGAGATTTTGAGTGAAAACCTCCTTCCATCAGCAAGGGCATTGAAGATGAAACGTGGCTGGGTCTTTCAGCATGACAATGATCCCAAACACACCGCCCGGGCAACGAGGGAGTGGCTTCATAAGAAGCATTTCAAGGTCCTGGAGTGGCCTAGCCAGTCTCCAGATCTCAACCGCATAGAGAATCTTTGGAGGGAGTTGAAAGTCTGTGTTGCCCAGCAACAGCCCCAAAACATCACTGCTCTTGAGGAGATCTGCATGGAGGAATGGGTCAAAATACCAGCAACAGTGTGTGAAAACCTTGTGAAGACTTACAGAAAACGTTTGACCTCTGTCATTGCCAACAAAGGGTATATAACAAAGTATTGAGATAAACTTTTGTTATTGACCAAATACTTATTTTCCACCATAATTTGCAAATAAATTCATCCAAAAATGTTTTGCTCATTTTGTCTGTCATAGTTGAAGTGTACCTATGATGAAAATTACAGGCCTCTCTCATATTTTTAAGTGGGAGAACTTGCACAATTGGTGGCTGACGAAATACTTTTTTGCCCCACTGTATCTATTGGGTGAAATACCACGGTGTGCCATCAGAGCAGCAAGTCTTGTGACCTTTTGCCACAAGAAAAGGGCAACCAGCGAAGAACAAACACCATTGTAAATACAATGCATATTTATGTTTATTTATTTTCCCTTTTGTATTTTAGCTATTTGCACATTGTTAGAACACTGTATGTAGTCCATGTCGCCATAATATGACATTTGACATTCTTCTGGAATGTTTGTGAGTGTAATGTTTACTGTTAATTTTTGTTGTTTATTTCACTTTTGTTTATTTTCTACTTCACTTGCTTTGGCAATATTAACATATGTTTCCCATGCCAATAAAGTCCTTCAATTAAAATGAAAAATTTAGTTGAGACAGACAGACAGACGGACGGACGGACGGACGGACGGACGGACGGGCGGGCGGGCGGGCGGGCGGACGGGACGGACGGACGGACGGACGGACGGACGGACGGACGGACGGACGGACGGACGGACGGACGGACGGACGGACGGACGGACAGACAGACAGACAGACAGACAGACAGACAGACAGAGAAGAGAAGAGGCAGCCGTCTCCTGCTGCTCTGCTGTTACAGATCCTGAGCGTAACCAATGACACCAGACACTGAGGCTTTCAGCAGCTTTGCATATCCTCCCCTGCTGCCTGTACTAACCATGTGTGTTGCCAGAGAGAGCATGGCTTTATGTGTCGAATTATGTTCCTGCAGAGCGAGTGTTCTGAATTTAAGGATTCGGGACAAGAGAAGTAAAGAGAGAGCGAGAGAGAGAAAGAGAGAGTGAGAGAGAGAGGGACGAGAAAGAGAGCAAAAGATAGAGACAGAAAACAGTGAACCAGAAAAAGAGGGAGGGTGAATTGAACACCAAAACCATCATCAATAGTACAGCGCCTAGCTGCTACGCGATCAGGCCAATTATTACCACGGTCTAGTCTGTGGTGCTGGAGACTGACAACGCTATTATCCAAAAGCAGCTTCAAAACACACACAAAGGAAGCTGTCTGTGTGTCATTGTGTTACATTGTGCTACAGTGACAGATCTTACACCACTAAATTGTGAGCGCCTGAGTAGACCTCCTTGTCCTCACACACACAGCTAGTTATAGGGGATGGGGGAGACCGTGTGGGTAGTCTCCCAGGAAACTGTTTGTGCCTCCGTTTGATGAGCTCAGAGCTGCACACACACACATTCACAAACACACACACACACACATTCACAAACACACACACACATGGATGAACGTTCACACAAACACACACACGCACAAATGGATTAACATTCACACAAACACACACACACACGCACACATGGATGAACACACACACACACACACACACACACACACACACACACACACACACACACACACACACACACACACACACACACACACACACACACACACACACACACACACACACACACTACACAGACAGTTGCGGTGCAGAGATGAATAATACTGTTGTCTGTCTGGTGGGACACGCCACTGTCCCTGGGGCGGAAGGCTGAGCACAAGGTGCAGAGCTGGAACAGCCCGACACACTGCACTGTCTCCAGGTGACTCTGTTCCCTTTATAGCACTCCTTCCCCCTCCTCACCCCCTCCCTCCTCTGTGTGGAACACACACACCTCCCCTTAGAGAAGCTTGGAGAAGAGGAGGAGGAGGGACAGAGAGGAGAGGATGAGGACTAGGTTGTGCTGCTAGAGATGTGCTACTGCAATGGAACAGCGTTGTATGCTGCTCCTGTGTTGTCTGTTCATGTCATATGTCCCATTCCTTTGAGAGAGAGTGAGACAAGCTATGTGCCCACAACATTAGGTGGTAACTGAGCTGCACTTCCTAACCTCCTGCCAAATGTATGACCATATTAGAGACACATATAATTTGATAAACAAATCAAACATTGACGAACTCCCACATCGGTTAGGTGAAATACCGCAGTGTGGCATCACAGCAGCAAGATGTGTGGCCCGTTGCCACGAGAAAAGGGCAACCAGTGGAACACAAACAGCGTTGTAAATACCAACAATATTTATCTGTTTATTTATCTGCCCCTACTATTTGTTCTACAACTATTTGCACATTGCTAAAACACTGTACATAACTGACGATAAAACACTTGAAACGTCTTTATCTTTAAAAAAAATTCAAGCGCAATATTTACTATTAAATTCAAATTGTTTTTTGTGGATGTTGTTCTGGGTTTTCTCACTTTTGTTTATTGTTTATTCCACTTGCTTCGGCAATGTAAACATGTTTCCATGCCAGTAAAGCCCCTTTGAATTTAATTGAGAGAGAGAGAGAGAGAGAGAGAGAGAGAGAGAGAGAGAGAGAGAGAGAGAGAGAGAGAGAGAGAGAGAGAGAGAGAGAGAGAGAGAGGGAGAGAGAGGGAGAGAGAGAGCGAGAGAGAGAGAGAGAGAGAGAGAGAGAGAGAGAGAGTGAGAGAGAGAGCGAGAGAGCTAGAGGGAGAAAGGGAGAGAGGGAGAGAGGGAGAGGGAGAGAGAGAGAGAGAGGGCTAATGGCTGTAATGTGATACTGAAACATGTGCTTGCATATTACAAGTAAATATTGAGTAACAATAGCCTCACAAAAACACAGTGAAAATTCCCATTAGATTTTTCATGCAGAATGACATTGACGGGATTCGGTCACAGAACATCTCAATCGACCGTTATCTCTTAACACCTCACCTATTCATCACACAAATTATCTGGTTATGTGTTTTCTTGTGCCCCGTCTATTCTGGTTTCCCCTCCAGAGGTCGTGTCCTTGCGTGGCGGGCTTGGTTTGGACGGCAGCTCACATTAACAGACATGTCTGACTCACACTGCCTCCTGCATGACCTGACAATCCCAGCTCCGCCAACAACGGGCTAGCTCTGCCAACAACGGGCTAGCTCTGCCAACAACGGGCTAGCTCTGCAAACAACGGGCTAGCTCTGCCAACAACGGGCTAGCTCTGCCAACAACGGGCTAGCTCTGCCAACAACGGGCTAGCTCTGCCAACAACGGGCTAGCTCTGCCAACAACGGGCTAGCTCTGCCAACAACGGGCTAGCTCTCTCCATCTTGAGATGGTTGAAATGGCCGCTGTATTCTAGCTTGTTCACTGTTCCCTGACCAGAGTCCAGACTCCATCTTATCTTGCCCAGAAGATATGTCCGTTGCTTAGAATCTGTCAAGGGAAAATGAATCATTTGAATGTATTTCCAGTGCAGCTGTGTACAGGTGTGTACAGCTGTGTACAGCTGTGTACAGGTGTGTACAGGTGTGTACAGTAACAAATCAAGCATTTATTTTATTTGAACATGATATTAAGTCAATTGATCTCAGACTTTGTTGTTGTGTCTCTGATCGTTCCTGGTGAGATAAAGGATGTTGGGGTTAGAGACGTGAAGGTAGAGATGTAATGTCCTGGCTCTGTGATACTAACACCCCCTCCTTCTCTCTTCTGTTTTTCTATCCCTCCCCCTCTTTCCCCATCTCCCTCTCCACTCCTTCTCTCTCTCTCTCTCTCTCTCTCTCTCTCTCTCTCTCTCTCTCTCTCTCTCTCTCTCTCTCTCTCTCTCTCTCTCTCTGTCAGAACACCCCCACCCCCGACCCCCTCCCTCCCCCCGCCCCTCTTATAGCTGGAGCCATGCAGTCGTTCAGCAGAGAGAGGAGCGGTTTCCATGGCAACCAGCCCTGCTACCAGCAGGAGCACCATGAATTATCACGCCTGGAGAGCTACCGACAACACCCCCACCACGGACAGACCAGGCAGGTCTATGAGGCGCACGCGCTGGCCACCGCTACAGGGATGCCTCCAGCGGGACCAGGGGCCGGACCTGGACCAGGAAGCGGACCCATACCTGGACCTAAGGACTGTTACAGCCAGCAGGCATACCCTGGATACCCCCAGGGTAATGGAGGTGGTGTGGGTGGTGGTGTGGGTGGTGGAGGAGGTTCGACGCCTCATGATAAGAAGGCTTACAGTGGGGGGAGCCAAGGACCTCCTCCCACTCCCCAGCATATGCAGGCGGGCGGCTACAGCAATCACATGGGCCCGGGGGGATACCCGGCCCAGTATATGAGTGAGGGCCACCTCCAGCAGTCTAAGTGGGACGACCCAGCTCAGCTAGCTCAGTACGAGCAGGAGATGGTAGGCAGGATGGAGCCAGGTCCCCCTGGGTCCTCCCAGTATCTGGACCAGAACATGCTGGCTCACTCCCAGAGCCAGTGTCACCAGCCCCACCAGGCCTCTGCTCCGGTCTACACCAGCCCACACCACCAGCCCCATCCCGCAAACCCAGGCCAGTCCCCGTTGATGTACCCCCAGAGCCACCTCCACTACCCCCAACACCCCCCGTCCCCCTTGCCATCCTCCTCCTCCTACATGGAGAAGTGCAGCCCAATGCCCCACTGTTACAAGGGATATAGTATGCCGCCCAGCTCCCAGTACACTAGGCAGATGGGCAGCCACAGTGGTCTGAAGCAGGGGGGATACCGCCCGCCACCCCAGAACAGTTACAGCTACCAACAGACTCCCTCCAGGGGTGGCTACGAGCCCCAGCCCCCACTACAAGGCATTCCCACTCCCCAGGAGACCCACCCCAAATACCAACACTTCAGCCAGCCCCAGCAGAACTACTGTCTGTCCGAGCTGTCTGTCAGATCCCCTGAGCAGTACTACCAGACATGTAGTCCCGCCTCCAGCCACTCCCCTGCACGCTCTGTAGGCCGCTCGCCCTCCTACAGCTCCACCCCTTCCCCTTTGATGACCAATCCAGAGAGCTTCCAGTACAGCCAGCCACCAATGACCCCAGGGGCGGCTTCTTCGTCCTCCTCTTCCTCAGCGGGTCTGCAGGACCAGGGCTTGCTGATGCCGCCTCGCTCCCACCCGTCCTCGTCCCCCAACGTGGCCCACCCAACCCCGCAGCACAGCTACACACAGGGGGTTTCCATGAAGGAGCGCTTCTCTGAGAAGCTGCTTGCCAACCCCAGCCTGTGGAGCCTGAATGCCCTCACCTCTCAGGTGGAGAACATCTCCAACAATGTGCAGCAGCTGCTGCTCTCCGAGGCCATGGTCGCCAACAAGAAGGGGGCCAAGCGCAACAGCATTGGGAGCAGTGGAGGCAGCTCCTCCAAGAAGGAAGAGGTTTACAAAGGAGTGCCAGGAGGCCCCGAGGGTCAGCACGGTGGGGGTCCCATGCAGGACCCCTACAGCACCAACCAGCACCAGCTCGTCCCCATGGAGATGCAGGAGGGGGGGTACTCCAGTAGTTCTGACGAGCAGCTGGAGAGGGGGTACTACTACTGCGGCCAGGGCAGGAGCCCAGCTCAGGCCCCCAACAACACACACTTGGGCCTGGACACGGCCTCATCCTGCTCCATGACCTCTCCGGATGACATGTCCACCCGGTCTGGTGACTCTGTGTCCGGCCTGCAGAGCGTGGCTTCCAGGGACAACATGACCCCTGACCCCAGGTCACAGGGGGGACACGAACCCCGACAAACCCCCATGAAGAGCGTGGGGGATGAGAGGTCCCCCGTGAGTGTGACGATTCCCAGCCCCATGAAGCAGGAGAGCCAGTCCCCTCCAGACATCCAACGTCTTGGCTTGCCACTGAAGGAAAACTTTGAGGAGTTGGCCTGGACAGAGAAAATAGCAGACTACGAGGATGATGGCGTGAAAAAGACCTCCGACAGCGAGAGTGACCGCAGAGCCAGCGATAATGTCACAGATACCTCTGAGAAGCGGGAGAAATGGCCAGAGGACGAGAAAGGACCAGCACTGTATAGCAAGATCAACAAAGCAGTGACCGAGGGAAAGAGCTACTGCTACGACGAGAACATGTACCACAAGATACAAAACAAATATGACCGAGGCAAAGGGGACTCGGCAGATAAGTCCCCAAGCTTCTCAGACTCCAGCCACAAGGGAGACCTGGGCCAGGAGATGAAATCGGAGGCCTTCAAATCCGAATCTCCCACTGACTCTGAGAGCTCAGTGAAGACATCCCCCTATATTTCCAGGGGTGACCTTGACCAAGATCAATATTTAACAGAGAAGGAAGACAGCTCGGAGAACACATCCCCTACCCCGCGGGACGAGGCTTTGGACCAGAGGCTCTCCGCCTCAGAGAAGAGAGAGAGCAGAGAAGAAGAGGAGGAGGATGAGGAGGGGGAGGAGGAGAGAAACCAGAAGTCCATATCTTCTCCTCTGTCTGCTGAGGAGAGAGAGAGAGAAGAGAGTGAGAGCCTGCCATCAACTGAGAAGGACCTCAACAATATAACGAGCCCACAGGAGGAGCCTTCTGGAGAACTGTGCAGCAGAACAGAAGGCCAGAGCCTGGCTGAGCCTCAGCCTTACAGTAACACAGAGTCTGCAGAGACAGAAAGCCAAGCAGCACAACCGGATGCAACAGCAGCAGCAGCAGAATCCCCAGAAAGTGGGTCAGCCATTTGTGACACTCCACCCCAGTCTCACTCAGCCATGATGGTTTTCTCAGCTCTCAGCGAGATAGCAACACCTCCAGCTCCGTCTCACACCAGGGACCATATTGATCACAGCGATTCCAACGTGCTGGAGCCTGACTCCCCTCAGCTGCCGGGGAAGTCCATACTGCACTCAGCGCCCTCCTGGGCCAACACCCCACCCTCGCCAAAGAAAGGTGATGAGGACATGGAGCCGGGCATCAGCTGCCCAAGCGCTGTGACCCCCTCAGCCAAGCCAGAACCCGTGGCCCCATCTGCACACCCGCAGGCTTTCGGCCGGAAGCACAGCCGAGGCAGGAGGAGACTGATGCACTCAGGTGTGGAATTCAGGAGACAGCTGAGTGTGGAGAGAGAGGGGGAGAGTGCCCCCTCGCCACCGCAGAAACCCTGCATGCCCTCCAGCAAGAGTGCTCTGTTCTCCGATCAGCTAGACATGGCCGCTCACCAGGACATAATCACAACGAGCGAGACACCCAAACTGCTTGTTGAGGGCTCCCGCTCCAGAATGTGCACTCGCTCATTCAACGCGCAGGACACTCCTCCTAAGGATCCCCAGCCCCCTGAAAGACGGAAACCAGGGCGGAAACCAGGTTCGAAACCAGGCCCAAAACCAGGCCCGAAGTCAGGGTTAAAACCAGGGCCTAAACCAGGACTAAAACCAGGGCCAAAACCAGGTTCAAAGCCAAGTCTTAAACCAGGACCAAAACCAGGTTTGAAACCCGATTCGAAGCCCAGCCCAAAACCAGGTTTAAAACCTGGGCCTAAACCAGGCCCAAAAACAGTTCTAAAACCAGGGCCTAAAACGGGTCCAAAACCAGGACCAAAACCTGGTCCAAAACCAACTGAAGGAGCACCCCGTGGTCGTCCCAGGGGTACGGGCTCTAAGTCGAAGTTGGCAGAACAGGAAGGTCCCATTCAACCCATAACAGCGGGTCCAGGAAGAGGCCAGAAGAGCTTGAGCATCAACAGTCAGCAAGGTGATGGGAAACAGGAAGTGAAAGCTCCAGGTAAGGACGGAAAGAACATGGTCCTGAGATCCAGAAAGCCCCCCCAGGATAAGCTTCCAAAGGAAAAAGAGAAGGCGCAATCTGAGGGAATCCTGACTCAAACCCTGACAGGTATAACAAAGCCCAATGCAGTGTTACAAAATGAGGAACGTATGAGCATAGAGCCAGCCATCCCTGTCTTTCCTAACCAGACAGACACAAGTATAACAGACACCAGTGTAACAGACTCCAATAAACCAGACACCAGTGTAACAGACACCAGTAAACCAGACACCAGTGTAACAGACACCCGTGTAACAGATGTCAGTGTAACAGACACCAGTAAACCAGACACCAGTGTAACAGACACCAGTGTAACAGACGTCAGTGTAACAGACACCAGTAAACCAGACACCAGTGTAACAGACACCAGTGTAACAGACACCAGTAAACCAGACACCAGTGTAACAGACCCCAGTAAAACCAACAGCAGTATAACAGACACCAGTAAACCAGACACCAGTGTAACAGACACCAGTAATCCGGACACCAGTAAAACCGACACCAGTGAAACCGACACCATTGCAACAGACGTCAGTGTAACAGACACCAGAGTAACAGACACCAGTCTATCAGATCCCAATGTAACAGACACCAGTGTAACAGACACCAGTGTATCAGATCCCAATGTAACAGACACCAGTGTAACAGACACCAGTGTAACAGACACCAGAGTAACAGACACCAGTGTATCAGATCCCAATGTAACAGACACCAGTGTAACAGACACCAGTGTAACAGACACCAGCGTAACAGACACCAGCATAAAAGACAACAGTGTAACAGATACCAGTGTAACAGACAACAGTGTAACAGACATTAGTATACCTGTCGCTCCACCTGAGAAACCTAAAGAACCAGCTGTAGCTGTACCTCTTGAAACTGCACCTGTAACTCCACTCAAAAGAAAACCCAGTCCTCTGCCTCTAGAGCCGCCGGTGAAGAAAAAGCGAGGTCCAAAACCAAAACCAAAACCACAACAGCCCCAGCCTGAAACTCCCCATTCTGACCAGGTCAACCAGCCTCCATTAGTCAAACCCAAGGAGATGGGTGTCCGAGGGCCCAAGAGAAGGCTAAAGAGAGGCAGACACATCAAGGCCTCTCTGATCACTGTGCTGGCCAAAGATAACCCTCCTCCCACAATGGCTGACGGTGATGTGGTTAGTGAAATGCCCAGTGTCCCTTCTCAGTGTCCCACTAAAACCAAGTACCTCCCCCCGCGCAAAGGCAGGGGTCTGAAATACGAGGCCATGGTTCAGAAAATAAACTCGGGCACCGGTTCGAAGAAACACCCGCCAACACCACAGCCCGAGAGCACAGAGGCGACAGTAGATGAAGTGACGTCAAAGCCTGTGTCGCTGCCCGTCTCGGAGGAGAGCGAGGCCCCAGTGGCGGCGGTGAGCGCCCCTGATGTGTCACGGGAGGAGTTAGCAAGGGACGTGGGGAGCTCCACGGGGGCCCAGAACACAGAACAGGAGAGAAGGGTGCAGCAGAACACCGGGGAGGGGGTGCAGCCTGAGCCACTCCCATCAGGGGTGCCAGACGCTGCAGCGGCGAGTGGCGCCAACAAACCCACCAGGACCAAGAGGAGGAAATGGGCCATGGTAGAGAGCACGGACGCCACGGTGGTCGCCATGGAGACGGGGAGCCTGATCATCAACACGCCGCGGCTGGCCAAGCAGAGGGCCATCAAAAACAACCACGAGATGCACCTGAAACAGAGGAGGAGGAAGAGGAAAGGAGGACAGCCTTCAGAGGGGCCTGTGGCTGACGAGGAGGTAGAGACAACAACAGCAGAACAGCAGACAGAGACACCCACTGACACAGCGTTAACAACAACGCCCGCTCTACCAGCCGGCCCAGGTGAGATCACAGACAGGCCGCAGGTGATCGCCACAGAAATGATCCAGCCGCCTCCCTCCAAACGAGGGAGGAAGCCCTCTTCATCCCCCTCCAAAAAGAGAGGGAGAGCACCAGGTGAACAGCAGAGCAGCAAACCTCTGAGGGTTCACAAAAAACCTGGTCCTAAAAAGGGAATCAAA
>NW_026290764.1:160000-167500 GCF_023373465.1 Oncorhynchus keta | reverse complement strand
TTGGACACAGTGACATATTGGACACAGTGACATATTGGACACAGTGACATATTGGACACAGTGACATATTGGACATAGTGACATATTGGACACAGTGACATATTGGACACAGTGACATATTGGACACAGTGACATATTGGACACAGTGACATATTGGACACAGTGACATATTGGACACAGTGACATATTGGACACAGTGACATATTGGACATAGTGACGTATTGGACACAGTGACATATTGGACAGAGTGACATATTGGACACAGTGACGTATTGGACACAGTGACATATTGGACACAGTGACATATTGGACAGAGTGACATATTGGACATAGTGACGTATTGGACACAGTGACATATTGGACACAGTGACATATTGGACACAGTGACGTATTGTTGGCAACATCAAGTAGATGCTTTATTATTAACTGGAGACTGTCTGACTGTCTGTCTGCCTGCCTGTCTGCCTGCCTGTCTGCCCGTCTGTATGGCTCTATGTCTCTCTGTCTGGCTGGCTGTCCCTCTGTCCGTCTTTCTCTCTGTCTGTCTGTCTGGTCTCCAGAGCTGTTCCAAGTGCCAGAGAGTGGGCGCGTCCATCAGCTGCTGCTGGAAAGGCTGCCCTCACAAATACCACTACATCTGCGCCAAGGAGATAGGTAAGAGCCCTCAGAGAGAGAGAGAGGAGAGAGGAGGAGAGGGATGGAGAGAGGAGGAGGAGATAGGTAAGAGCCCTCAGAGAGAGAGAGAGGAGAGAGGAGGAGAGGGGTGGAGAGAGGAGGAGATAGGTAAGAGCCCTCAGAGAGAGAGGAGAGAGGAGGAGAGGGATGGAGAGAGGAGGAGATAGGTAAGAGCCCTCAGAGAGAGAGAGAGAGGGGAGAGAGGAGGAGAGGGATGGAGAGAGGAAGAGGAGATAGGTAAGAGCCCTCAGAGAGAGAGAGAGAGAGGAGAGAGGAGGAGAGGGATGGAGAGAGGAGGAGATAGGTAAGAGCCCTCACAGAGAGAGGAGAGAGGAGGAGAGGGATGGAGAGAGGAGGAGATAGGTAAGAGCCCTCAGAGAGAGAGAGGAGAGAGGAGAGAGGAGGAGAGGGATGAGAGAGGAGGAGATAGGTAAGAGCCCTCAGAGAGAGAGAGAGAGAGAGAGAGGAGGAGAGGGATGGATAAAGCAGGCAAGAAGGAGTGGGAGGAGTAGGAGGGAAGGGTGAAGGGGGAGGGGAGTAAGAGGGAAGGGTGAAGGGGAGGGGGGAGGGGAGTAAGAGGGAAGGGTGAAGGGGAGGGGAGTATGGGGGAAGGGTGAAGGGGAGGGGAGTAAGAGGGATGGGTGAAGGGGAGGGGAATGAAGGGGTGGAGGTAGCGGGTGTGTGTGTGTGTTACATCATGCCATGTGTGTAGTGTGTGTGTGGGATGGAACTCCTCACAGAGGCAGCACTGTGCGAGGAACTGAAGGACCAGTTTATTCATTTGTAGAGTACACCTGTATGTATGTATGGCCTCCCCTCACATTACATCATGCCATCAGTAGGTACAGTGGGGATTAGAACTCCTCACAGAGGCAGCACTGAGAGGAACTGAAGGACCAGTTTAATCCTGCAGAGTACACCATGGCTACAACCTACCTCATCCTATCATTCTCTCCTTCCTTCTCTCTCTCTCCTTCCATCTCTCCATCCTTCCTTCTCTCTCTCCCTCTCTATATCTCTCTCTGCTTCCTTCCTTCTCTCTCTCTCTCTCTCTCTCTCTCTCTCCTTCCTTCTCTCCCTACCTCTATCTCTCTCTTTCCTTCTCTCCCTCTCTGTCTCCTTCCTTCTCTCTCTTTCTCTCTCTTTCAGGTTGCATGTTCCAAGACGACAACTTTTCACTAAAATGTCCGAAACACAAGGTAAGCAAATAAACAGAATCCATCTGTACACATGCAAAAGGGAGATAAATAGTAGAAAAATCTATGTAACTATAGCAACAATCCATTGGATAGGGTATGTCCTGGGCAGAGAGCACTGGACTGAACCATCAGAGGGAGGTCAGAGGGAGGTCAGAGGGAGGTTAGAGTGAGGTTAGAGGGAGGTCAGAGGGAGGTCAGTGGGAGGTCAGAGGGAAGTTAGAGGGAGGTCAGAGGGAGTTCAGAGGGAGGTCAGAGGGAAGTTAGAGGGAGGTCAGAGGGAGGTCAGAGGGAGGTCCGAGGGAGGTCAGAGGGAGGTTAGAGTAAGGTTAGAGGGAGGTCAGAGGGAGGTCAGAGGGAAGTTAGAGGGAGGTCAGAGGGAGGTCAGAGGGAGGTTAGAGTGAGGTTAGAGGGAGGTCAGAGGGAAGTTAGAGGGAAGTTAGAGGGAGGTCAGAGGGAAGTTAGAGGGAGGTTAGAGGGAGGTCAGAGGGAGGTCAGAGAGAGGTTAGAGGGACTAGTAGCATTGGTGGTAGTCAAACCATAGTGCAACATGGGGCTGATAGAAGGCCCAGAGGTCAAGGATCAAAGGTCAGGGAGTGAGGGGTCATAGAGGGACTGAGGGAGGAACCAGTTAGCTCAGGGAGTTATGATTCTTCAGGCTGTCTGAGCGCCTCACTCTGTCCTCCAGGGTATTTCTGTACCAGCTCCTGACAGACAGAGAGGGGGGAAAGATGGGGTGATTTTTATTCATTCTAAATTAAAATTGTAGTATTTCATTTTTATGAGTTTTTCTTTTTTATGAGTTAAGGAATTAAAGAAGAAGGGCAGAGAAATAAAGAGAGGGGGAGAAGTAGAGAAATGTTGGAGACTGTCCTCACCCCTGTCGGTTTAGCTGACCTGGGACAGAGGCATTCTGACCCTGACTTGGCTTCTGGAACCTGAGGGGGAGAGAGAGTGATGAGAAATATAGGAGAAAGTAAGAGATGTGAAGTATAGGAGACAGTCAGAGATGTGAAGTATAGGAGACAGTAAGAGATGTGAAGTATAGGACACAGTCAGAGTTGTGAAGTATAGGAGACAGTAAGATATGTGAAGTATAGGAGGCAGTCAGAGATGTGAAGTGTAGGAGACAGTAAGATGTGAAGTATAGGAGACAGTAAGATATGTGAAGTATAGGAGACAGTAAGAGTTGTGAAGTATAGGAGACAGTAAAATATGTGAAGTATAGGAGACAGTCAGAGATGTGAAGTATAGGAGACAGTAAGATATGTGAAGTATAGGAGACAGTCAGAGATGTGAAGTATAGGAGACAGTAAGAGATGTGAAGTATAGGAGACAGTAAGATATGTGAAGTATAGGAGACAGTAAGAGACGTGAAGTATAGGAGACAGTAAAGAGATGTGAAGTATAGGAGACAGTCAGAGATGTGAAGTATAGGAGACAGTAAGAAGTATAGGAGACAGTCAGTGAAGTATAGAGACAGTAAAGAGATGTGAAGTATAGGAGACAGTAAGATGTGAAGTATAGGAGACAGTAAAGAGAAGTAAGAGACAGTCAGAGTTGTGAAGGTGAAGTATAGGAGACAGTCAGAGATGTGAAGTATAGGAGACAGTAAGATATGTGAAGTATAGGAGACAGAAAGATATGTGAAGTATAGGAGACAGTCAGAGATGTGAAGTATAGGAGACAGTAAGATATGTGAAGTATAGGAGACAGTCAGAGATGGGGCTGAAGTATAGGCCCAGACAGTCAAGTAAGTAGGAGACAGTAAAAGATGTGAAGTATAGGAGACAGTCAGAGATGGGAAGTATAGGAGACAGAAAGAGATGTGAGACAGTATAGGAGACAGTAGAGATGTGAAGTAGACAGGGAAAGATGTGAAGGAGACAGTCAGAGATGTGAAGTATAGGAGACAGTAAGAGATGTGAAGTATAGGAGACAGTAAAGAGATGTGAAGTATAGAGACAGTAGAGAGAAGTGTAAAGATGTATAGGAGAGAAGAAGGGCAGAGTAAGAGATATAGGAGACAGTAAGAGATGTATAGGAGACAGACAGATGTGAAGTAAGAGATGTGAAGTATAGGAGACAGTAGAGATGAGAAGTATAGTAAGAGATGTAAGTATAGGAGACAGTAAGAGATGTGAAGTATAGGAGACAGTAAGAGATGTGAAGTATAGGAGACAGTAAGAGATGTGAAGTATAGGAGACAGTAAAGAGATGTGAAGTAGAGACAGTAAGAGATGTGAAGTATAGGAGACAGTAAGAGATGTGAGTATAGAGACAGTCAGAGATGTGAAGTATAGGAGACAGTAAGAGATGTGAAGTATAGGAGACAGTAAGAGATGTGAAGTATAGGAGACAGTCAGAGATGTGAAGTATAGGAGACAGTAAGAGATGTGAAGTATAGGAGACAGTCAGAGATGTGAAGTATAGGAGACAGTAAAGAGATGTGAAGTATAGGAGACAGTCAGAGATGTGAAGTATAGGAGACAGTAAAGAGATGTGAAGTATAGGAGACAGTAAGAGATGTGAAGTATAGGACACAGTCAGAGTTGTGAAGTATAGGAGACAGTAAGAGATGTGAAGTATAGGAGACAGTCAGAGATGTGAAGTATAGGAGACAGTAAGAGATGTGAAGTATAGGAGACAGTCAGAGTTGTGAAGTATAGGAGACAGTAAGATATGTGAAGTATAGGAGACAGTCAGAGATGTGAAGTATAGGAGACAGTAAGAGATGTGAAGTATAGGAGACAGTAAGATATGTGAAGTATAGGAGACAGTCAGAGATGTAAAGTATAGGAGACAGTAAGATATGTGAAGTATAGGAGACAGTAAGAGACATGAAGTATAGGAGACAGTAAAGAGATGTGAAGTATAGGAGACAGTCAGAGATGTGAAGTATAGGAGACAGTCAGAGATGTGAAGTATAGGAGACAGTAAAGAGATGTGAAGTATAGGAGACAGTAAGAGATGTGAAGTATAGGAGACAGTCAGAGATGTGAAGTATAGGAGACAGTAAAGAGATGTGAAGTATAGGAGACAGTCAGAGATGTGAAGTATAGGAGACAGTAAAGAGATGTGAAGTATAGATGTGTGAAGTATAGGAGACAGTCAGAGATGTGAAGAGAGACAGTGAGATGTGAAGTATAGGAGACAGTAAGAGATGTGAAGTATAGGAGACAGTAAGAGATGTGAAGTATAGGAGACAGTAGAGATGTGAAGTATAGGAGACAGTAAGAGATGTGAAGTATAGGAGACAGTAAGAGATGTGAAGTATAGGAGACAGTAAGAGATGTGAAGTATAGAGACAGTAAGAGATGTATAGAGTCACAGTAAGAGATGTGAAGTATAGGAGACAGTAAGAGATGTGAAGTATAGGAGACAGTAAGAGATGTATAGAGACAGTAAGAGATGTGAAGTATAGAGACAGTAAGAGATGTGAAGTATAGGAGACAGTAAAGAGATGTGAAGTATAGGAGACAGTAAGAGATGTGAAGTATAGGAGACAGTAAGAGATGTGAAGTATAGATGTGAAGTATAGGAGACAGTCAGAGTTGTGAAGTATAGGAGGCAGTAAGATATGTGAAGTATAGGAGACAGTAAGAGATGTGAAGTATAGGAGGCAGTAAGATATGTGAAGTATAGGAGACAGTAAGAGTTGTGAAGTATAGGAGGCAGTAAGATATGTGAAGTATAGGAGACAGTCAGAGTTGTGAAGTATAGGAGGCAGTAAGATATGTGAAGTATAGGAGAAGGTCAGAGATGTGACATATAGGAGACAGTAAGAGCCACTTATGTGCAGTCAGTAGGGGGCAGCAATGTTCTCTACTGTACCTGTTAGTGGGAGGGCTCTTTGGCTTCTTCTGTACTTTCCTGGCTTGTCCTGGAGACTCACCCACCCTGAGAGAACAGAACCATACACATCAGAATAATTATGCTTTTATCTCCGTAAACATTCCTATAATCCAAGACTCCCATCTCTCTATCCCCTCTGGTTAGGAATTTCAAATATTGTGATATTACAATACATTCAATTTCAGTTTTTGACAGAGACAGACATACAGAGAATTACATATAGTGACAGTGACAGAGAATAAGACACACACACACATAAATGGACAGAGAGAGAGTCAGGCACAGAGAGAGGATTTGTGTAACCAAGGTCGTGTGTCTCTGCATCTCCCGTGGCAACAGCCTATCGGGCATCTCCACCTGGCGCTGAGCACTATTGACTGGCCAGTCCACTAACACCACTGTTAACGCCACCTGAACACCGAACACTGATTGGTCTCACACAGCCTTCTGCAGGGCTGGAGGTCAGCCTGTCGATTCCCTCCCATCACTAAACACAGACTCTAATAGAGTGTTCAGCACCAAGCTGAAAGGCTAGCAGACATAGGATAGGAATCCAACTGGGTTGACAGAGTTCAGCTGAGTCTCATCCATGTCGGCACCCAATGTTCTAATCTACCACAAACACATTCTATGCAAAGGAACAAGAATGTTACTGTTGTGTAATGTATGTTGCCCATTAACATCCATATAGGGCCCCGGTCAAAAGAAGTGCTCTACTTAATAGTGTGCCATTTGGGATGAAGCCCTATGCATATTAAGATGTCATCTGCTACATTTGTTCATTTTAAATGACTGCACAGGGAGTCCTACGAATGACCTTGACAAAATGGCAAATCATCCTACACTTTATCCCACTAGCTACCTCTCACACTGCACCTCTCGGAAAACATTAGTCAGCCACGCTATGCATTGTTATGACTGAAAGTGGGAGTGTGATCACATTAGCAGCCCACTCTTCCTGTTTTGGTTGGATTTCCAAGGTTGCAGTTTTCTTTATGGGAGGCGCCATCTGGTGGCGGTAACGCCACACTGCACTTTGGAGGAAGGTCAATGATGGAGGGAAGGGGGAGGGGAGAGAGAGGGGTACTGACATTCAGCAGGGAGCAGCGGTGCATTGAAGCAGCAGCCTCTCTCTCATCTCCTCTCTCATCTCCTCTCTCCTCACCCCTCTCCTCTCCCTCCTCTATTCTCCCCCTCCCTCCCTCCCTCCTCTCCTCTATTCTCTCCCTCCCTCCCTCCCTCCCTCCTTTATTCTCCCCCTCCCTCCCTCCCTCCTCTATTCTCCCCATCCCTCTCTCCTCTCATCTGTGTAGACTGACAGACAAGGGTGAAAATCTGGCTGCTGATCAAAAAAGCATCACGCCCACCTCTGCCTTCCCCTCGCTCCCTCCCTCCATCTCTCTCTTCTCCTCTTCTCTCTTCACCCCCTGCCTTCCCCTCACTCCCTCCATATCTCTTTCCACCCCCTGCCTTCCCCTGCCTTCCCCTCGCTCCCCCCATCTCTCCTCCCCTCTCCCTCCATCTCTCCTCCCTCTCTCTCTTTTCTCCTTTCCTGTCCCTGTATCCTATCCCCCTCCCTCCTCTCTTCCCCTCCCACATATAGAAGAACAGAGACAGAGAGAGAGAGAGAGAGAGAGAGAGAGAGAGAGAGGAGAAAGACAGAGGGATAGAGAGAGAGAAAGAGAGAGAGAAATAGAGAGAGAGAGAGAGAGAGAGAGAAAGAGAGAGAAAGGGAGAGAGAGAAAGGAGAGAGAGAGAGAGAGAGCGAGAGAGA